>NC_068983.1:36278784-36288411 GCF_001194135.2 Octopus bimaculoides | reverse complement strand
TGTTGTGTGGAGGCGCAATGGCCCAGTGGTTAGGGCAGCGGACTCGTGGTCATAGGATCGCGGTTTCGATTCCCAGACCGGGCGTTGTGAGTGTTTATTGAGCGAAAACACCTAAAGGTGCACGAGGCTCCGGCAGGGGATGGTGGCGAACCCTGCTGTACTCTTCCACCACAACTTTCTCTCACTCTTACTTCCTGTTTTTGTTGTGCCTGTAATTCAAAGGGTCAGCCTTGTCACACTGTGTCACGCTGAATATCCCCGAGAACTACGTTAAGAGTACACGTGTCTGTGGAGTGCTCAGCCACTTGCACATTAATTTCACGAGCAGGCTGTTCTGTTGATTGGATCAACTGGAACCCTCGACGTCGTAAGCGATGGAGTGCCAACAACAATTGATTGTTGTAGGTTTCACCTTGACACTGTTTTATCAAGAAGGAACAGTTTAAAACTATGACAAGAATGTATCTTAATTTAAACATGGTGAGTTAATTTGCATATTGGTGTTAATTTGACAATTGACAACTATTAAGAACATGCTAATACAAACAACACAGAAGGAATATTTACAAAGAATTTGCTGTACTGAAATATATATATTTAAAACCTCGTGTGGGATAGAAATGGGTGGTAAAATATTCCAAGTTCTTGGTCGGAAAGCACAAGTATCAAAGTAATTGAATTGTTTGAAAGTTCTTAATTCACCACTGACTCATGCCATACTACAAAAAATTTGCATTGGATGATTACTTATCTTTCATTCCATAATCTGACAGTATATGTTTTAAAGATATATATGTATGATCAGGCATAGCAGTGTGGCTGAGGAGCTTATTTTCCTTCCAATTTCTATTCACAAGGCTTTAGTCATCTCGTGAGTCACAAGTTCAGTCCTACTGCATGACATCTTTGGGCAAATCCCTTTTGATATAGCCCTGGGTCAACCAACCTTGTGAGGAGATTTAGTAAATGGAAAATGAAAGAAGCCCATCATGTGTGTGTGTGTGTGTGTGTGTGTGTGTGTGTGTGTTGGTGTCCCCTCATCTTGACATTGAATGATAGTTGCAAGCAAATGTCACAATCTTATGAGTATTATCCTTCGTTTCCAATCTTCTATGGAAACATATCTGGCCAAGGAGAAATGTTACCCTGCTTGGAAGCAGGTAATGATTGGTGACAGGAAGGGCATCCAGCCATAGAAATCTGCCTCAATAAATTCCATCTCATCCATGCAAGCATGGAAGAGTGGATGGTAAAACAATAATCATCCTTCTCCTCCTCATCATCATTTTATGTTTGTTTTCTATGCTTTCATGGATCGGTTATGTCTTCTCTAGCACAATGTCTTACCATTTGGTTCTGGTCCTTTGTTCTGGCTCTTTGTGAAGTTTAGCATCTTAAGATTAACCTTCACCACTTATTCCTGTGTCTTGCTCAGTCTTCTCTCACAGATTTTTCCCAAAAGGATCATTTAGCGCCTTTTTTTTTTCACCCTTTTGTCCTCCAACAAACATCATGTACTCATACAGTTCTATATTTGAGACATGAGGAATTATGTACATTATTTACATTATTTACATTTGATGGAATCATCATCATCATCATCATCATCATCGTTTAACGTCCGCTTTCCATGCTGGCATGGGTTGGACGATTTGACTGAGGACTGGTGAACCAGATGGCTACACCAGGCTCCAATCTTATTTGGCAGAGTTTCTACAGCTGGATGCCCTTCCTAACGCCAACCACTCTGGAATAATAATAATAATAATAATAATAATAGTAACAACAACAACATCAAAAAATACCTTAGGAATGAGAACCCAGGTTCAAAATTTCCCTAGGACACCTGATGAAGGCTGGAGAGTATATCAGCTGAAACATTGTGTTAACAACAAACAAGATGAGGACAAACATCTGTCAAATGTAAATAATGTAAATAATATCATATACTCATACCTACCCTTTTACCCTTGGACAGTTTCATGGTTGCTTGAAATCTCTCACCAAAGTTTTTCCAATTTTCCCTCATGATACTTGTTGGCTATTGGACTCATCTCTGTATTTAACTTTGTATCAATGGTTAGGCTATTCAGCTCACAGTTGTAAGGTTGTGTGTTTGATTCCCAAAGGCGCATTGTGCCCTTGAGCAAGACACTTTATCTCATGTTGCTCCAGTTCATTCAGCTGGCAAAAATGATCCATAAATCAGTCAGAAAAGGAATGGAATTTCTAATGTTTAGATCTCTTCTACTCCCATTTGGCATGACCCAGAGAATTGCTGATGGGAAGGGAAGGACAATACAGTATTGAATCAGTAAAGAAGAAATTGAGTAAAGATTATTTGCCAACATAATGGATTAAGACAAATGTTAATGTTATTTAGCCCCAAGAAACAACATCTCCACCTGGCTATCAACGCACTGTCAGCTGGAGCCAGCTGGAGACGATGTTTCCTGGGGCTAAATAACAGTAACAGTCGTCCTAACCAGGACTGCCACATTATGTTGGCAAATAATCTTTACTCTAGAGTATTGTTACTGAATGTTTCTCATTCAGAGATTTAGAAATAATAATTTTTCGATTTAAAAAAGAAATTATAATAACATTTTTGTTACATTTCACACAAAAAATTTTTTTAAGACTGCATTTATTTACTGAATGTACATTTATTTTATTTGAGAAAAAAAAGCAGCACCAAGTTTGCAGTGTAGGCTGTGTATATTTTTAAGTGTTCATCTTGTAAAGCATTGTATTCCAAACAGTAACCAAATATTGAAGCATCCATTGTAGTTATTATGAAGAATCCTTGTTTGTGTATTTGGTTTGCAAGAGTCTTGATGTTGACTCCTGTTGGAATTTTTTGTATCTCAGAAGAGTCATTATGTAAATAACAAACACATGCACTGGTTCTATTCTGCTTTTGTTTTTATTTTTATTTGGTCAATTGGTTAACCATTTAACCAATTAATTAACTGATTGCTTGGTTAAACATTCATTCAGTCAATCAACCAGCCAGGTTTATCAAAAACCTTTTGTCACCATTTGCAATCTCATCAATGCTCGCTCTACTCCAAGTCTAACAAAAGAACTTTGGAAAACCTAGCTGATTGACTGACAGACCAAATGATTAATCAAACAACTGGTTAGTTAATTGGTTAACCAAATGACTAATAAAAAATAAAGAAGTGAAATAGAACCAGTGCATGTGTTTGTTACGATCCTCCCAAGATACAACAAATTTTAAACAAATACTTTTACTGAATTTCCTATAACTGAATGAGTAAAGCTAATCTGCCATTGCTTAAGGGAACCTTTGCAAAGACTGTTATTGAATGAAAATATAAATGTTATGAAAAAGAACTAGTTGAGTAGCAACATGGAGACTGTCATATTGACTCACAAATGATATTACAGGATGAGATGATTGGGCTTGGCTGTTTGGATGCTGACAATTTGGCATGGCTGACTGGATATAGGAACTGTGTTGGTAATGGCCTTTTTTTTTGTTTTTTTGGCACTAGAAACACACACACACACACACACACACACACACACATACACACACACATGTAGAAATATACACATTACTGATAGAATGAATGAGAGATGACATAAACACTTCCCTCTCCTCATACACATAGAGAAATATGCTAATGCAAACACATAATCAGAGATAGATAGATAGATAGATAGACAGACAGACAGAGAAACATTAAAATGTATCGACTGACTTCCAATTACTATAAGTATGTCCCCCTTTTCACATAGGCATGAAGAAGAAAAAACACATAAACAGAGTCAGAGTGAGAAAGAGAGAAAATGTGAGAAACATTAAAATATATTAAATGATCCCCAATTACTATAAACATGTCCTCCACTTCAAATAGGCATGAAGAAAAGACACATACATAATCAAACTGAGTGAGAGATAGATGTGTTTGAACCAACTGGAGTCATTTAATACATCTTAATGGTTCTCTTTCCCCAATTTTCCTGCTCACAACACCAAAATTTTAATTCATTGCCATTTTTTCTTTGTCAAAGATGCATGGAAACCCTTTGTGAGAAATTTTTTCTTTTCCACACTTTGTCAATATTTCGTCAGCCATCACATACATAAAGTGAAGCAGAAAGTAGAATAGTAGTCATGATTACATGTTTGCTATGAACTAAAATAAAGACAGAATTTTCTCAGTGCCGAAAGGTCCTGAAGACAAAGCGTCTAATATCAAATAAGGCAGCATTGAATCAGTGATGCCAAATCAGCAGGGCTAAAACAGCTGTGCCAAAATGCATAGCCATATTAACTCATAGTATTGCATAGAGAAGTGTAAGGTTTGCAAAACATCTAATTTGAGTGTGTTTGGTACATTTGATAGATCTGAATCTCTAGTTGCAGAAGATACAGAGAAAAGATGCAGCACGTTTTATTAAAGGTTGAAGATTACATAATTTATTTTGATTGTGCTTAATGCCAGTCCTTTACAGGGAAAATGAATTGTCAGTTGAAATAATTCTTAGCATATTACTGGTATTATTACTGTATTACTTATTTTATCAATCTGAAAATGGTGAAAGACTAACAAGTGAGGTAGCTTTAAGTGTCTACTATAATGTTCTACACCACAACCATCGTCACTGTACAAAATGACAGCCAGTTACTAAAGAGAAAGGAAAACAAAAGATTTAACAAAAAGTTGAAAATTATTTTAGAAAATATAAGCATAAACCCTGCCCTTACTCAGTCACTAGAAATAGTTCACTTTTAAGCACAAAACACCTGAGAGTTCATATTTCTCTAATTATTTTTTACTTTATGGAATCATTTTGTCTCTTGGCATTTCAATTCAGTAGAAATTAAAATAAGGTGATCTCTTGTGATACTAATGAAATAAATATTCCGTGAAGAATGTATGAATTTTAACAATTCTTCATTTTACAATAAAGACTATATTCATTTCTTCTTTCCATTTCTTTGCCACCAGTTTTAACCAAAATACTTCTTTTTTAAAATTCGAAACTTTAGTGGCAAATAGAATTGCAAAATGCATAGTTATGAAAACCTTCATTAAGAAAAATCAAGGTATTTGTTTTGTTTGTTGGTGACAAACAAATTTACATACCTTTTTTCACTCAGCACAAAGACCTTAAATTTCAGGGAAAGTGTGATGTGGATATCTGTGATGTTAATGCCTTTCCCAAGGACATTAGCAGTGTATGTGATAAATCTGTGTATACCAAACAGTCACACAAATACATGGCTTTTCCCCTTAAACAGCATAAATGACTCAGATGTCTAAGAATAAAAACCACAGTCAATGTTTGTTTGTTGTTGAGTTGATAACCTATCAACATTGACAGCTGTGTAGATTTTGTTGAATTCATCATTGCGCCACTGAACAAAAGCAGTTCACTTCCATAATTGTTCTTTACATTTTAAGTACAAAACTATCTTATCTTTTGATACCTTCGTAAAGGAACATCAAAATCTGTGGGTCTTCTTGCAAATGATTGATCAAAAGCAATGTCAGATGGCAAAAAATCTTGTGAATCTTCAATATCTGATGTACAGACGATCAATGGCTGGTCACATGCTTCTGGGTTGTAAGATATAGTATGCTGGGAAAAGATGAAAAAAATTCATGTCATAAAAATATTTAAGGATGTTAAAATAAAGAGAGAATGATTTACAAATATTTATGTTTTTTTTTTTTTTAATATTGATTTTTGAATGAAAACAATATTGAATTTTTAGAGATTTATTATTAATTTAATCAAATTTGGCATATTGTTAATACATATTTTGCTAAGCTCAGAAGACACAAAGGTAAGATCATACCCGGTAGAACTAACTGTAAGGTATTTAATTCTGAAAATGCCATAACAAATTGGAATGGTCATTTCAGGCAGGATCCTTTATCAAATATAAGGGCTCTTCCTACAACTAGGGCCACTTCTATTCCACTCTGCAAACTAACCTATTCAGCTCTGAGCTGTTTATATTTACTATTTGCTAATCTTAACCCTCACTAGATTCTTCGATTCTACTACTTCACTTTGTAACTCATTTAGTCTGATGCCCTACCATTTCTACCAAAGATATTGCTGCCTTTGTCCTTCTAAATAATGATTTCTTAGACTGAAATGAAATCCTGAAAGTTTCGAACATATGTTACTTTATGAAACACAGCTAATCTGATGAAATCTGCTGTCCAATATGACATACAAACATAACTTGATGTCATCACTGTATCTAAGCAAGTTACTTCACTGAAGCCCCATCTCTCTCCAAACTATATTATTAGGAGGTGAAAACTCTCTCTCTGAAGAGAGAGGAGTTTCACTATGTATCTTTTCAAACCATATTGATGGAAAATAAAGCATCATGTCAACCAAGCCATTCTGATAGATGAAGCTTAATCTCTCTCTCTCTATCTTTCACCAATGGCAGATGAATTACCATCTCTTCACAAACAATATTGATTGAAGATGAAACTTCATCTTCATGCTATACTGAATGGAAACGAAGTCCCATTCTCACCAAGCTTATACTGATGGTGTATTTTTATAGGTTTAACCAGTTTTACAGATTTTTCTGATTTTCAAAAGTGAGATAAAAAGATATGGGACTATGCTGCAACTGTCTTGCTTTTGATTAGAGTTCAAAAATTCTCTTGTTTCATGGAAAGAACATGGCTCAAATTAGTATCTCTTTAGAATACAATTTGATTGGCAGAGGATGATCACACAATTTAGGCTTAGAAATTTTTGGAAGCTCCCCAATATGTCAGTTGGTGCATTAACATCACGTGACAATATTTTTTGCACTGTAAGTTAAGGGTGACATGATTGAGTGAACATATCTAATGGCAGTTGCAAATAATCCAAGGCTCTGACTTTAATCTCTGTCAAGTGTAGCAAAGGATGATCATGTGATTAGGCTTGGAAATATAAGTTCCCTACAGTATTTTCATTCAACTGTTTCAAATATCACCGTCACTCTTATATAAAGCTACCAGTTTTATCTATCCATTTTATCATTGTATAATGAATTAGGAGTGTGAATCCAAGCAATGAGCTGCATGTCATTGTGCGGGTCTATGGGGGGAATGTTTAACCTTAGATTAACCTGATCAAGTAGATATTCAATCAAAGATGTCCCAGCTAAGAGCTCTCCAACTTTCTTCCAAGACATGTTATATGTTGGACATGTTATATGTTGGACATGTTATATGTTGGACATGTTCTTCCAAGACATGTTATATGTTATCAAATGTGTTCATCTGTTTTAACCCTTTAGCATTCAAATTACTTTATGAAATATGAGGAGGATATGATGTGGCAGCAAGCTGGCAGAATCGTAGGCACACCAGGTGAAACGCTTAGCAACATTTTATCTGTCTTTATGTTCTTAGTTCAAACTCCACCAAGGCCAACTTTGCTTTTCATCTTTTCAGGATTGATAAAATAAGTACAAGTTGAACACTGGGGTCAAAGTAATCAACTTGCCCCACACCCCAAAATTGCTGGCTTTGGGCTGAAATTTGAAACCAATATGAGGATATGAAGATTGCTATGGAAGACTGGGACATCCAACATGGAAGAATTGTATTGGTCTGGACAAGTCTTCTGACCAGATTGATAGATTTATTCATATTGTTTTGAATAAATATGCATTATTCCCATAGCTTCAAGATTTTGATGATATGATTACGAATTTTCAGAATGATATTGTAGGGTAGGTGTGAGTGGCAGGATCTGACCAGTTTGAATATAAAACAGGTAGAATTTTTTTGGCTGGATACAACCAGTTTGAATGGCAAAATACCAATCTTCTACTTTAAGAGAGATTTAGATGCTATTTCTACCAGGATGAGTAACTTAGTGGAATAACTAATACAGGAGCAAGGGGAGCAAATTACCCCACCACCACTACCACCACCACCACCACTATCACCATCACTAAGTACACTTTTTAGAATTAGCACCTTTACAATAATCTTTTTAAAATCTTTAGTTTACTTGCATAATAAAAGTTAAATATCTTCTTTTTTTTTTGTTAATTGCATGGCCTTTGAAGAACTTTCTGTTGTCATTTCTTTATTTGACCAACTTCCCATGTTTTTAAGCTTTCTGCTCAATCTCCTGTGACACGTTGGTGGCCACTGACATCTGAACAACCAAAGCAACCCTGACATCATAACCTCTTGATGCTGGCCAATTCCATGGAGCTTCATCTTTTTCATGTCACACCAATATCAGTAGTTGTAAGTTTCATTGTTCGTTGGCACTCCGTCGCTTACAACGTCGAGGGTTCCAGCTGATCCGATCAACAGAACAGCCTGCTCGTGAAATTAACATGCAAGTGGCTGAGCACTCCACAGACACGTGTACCCTTAACGTAGTTCTCGGGGATATTCAGCGTGACACAGTGTGATAAGGCTGACCCTTTGAATTACAGGCACAACAGAAACAGGAAGTAAGAGTGAGAGAAAGTTGTGGTGAAAGAGTACAGCAGGGTTCGCCACCATCCTATCGGAGCCTCATGGAGCTTTAGGTGTTTTCGCTCAATAAACACTCACAACCCCCGGTCTGGGAATCGAAACCGCGATCCTATGACCGCGAGTCTGCTGCCCTAACCACTGGGCCATTGCGCCTCCACTGTAAGTTTCATGCATAATGACATTTAAACATCAAATTAACAAATGCAGAATGCAATTATGTATATTATAACTATTGAAATATTTCAAATAATATCAGCAACATGAGTTTTAAATGCTTGGTATGTGTCCCAGTGTCCTTTTTTTATGTGCTCATTCCCACTGACTTTAGAACCTGGCTATGGTACTGAAGTTACTGTATAGAGGCTCCCTCATTGACTCAATACAAAATATAAGAAGCTTTATGAAAAGTTAAATAATAACTGAAATAAAGGTAAAACAGTGATAACTCACCACTTGTAAACAGGCTGGTGATTCATGGTAGTGAAGTATAGCTGCAGTACACATTGTAATGCCGAAAACCATAAAAGCTAATAATCCTGCAACAGGACTGATGACTGCAAGAGGTAGAACTGGCTGCAAAATTTAAAAAAAAAAAAAAAACTATTCAGGAGAACTGTTGTAGAGTCAACACATTAACTAGAAATTATAGATATGCAATAAGAAAAATAAAAAAGTTAAAACAATATTCTTTTCTACTCCGGGCACGAGGCCCGAAATTTTGGGGGCGGGGGCCAGTCAATTAGATCAACCCTAGTATGCAACTGGTACTTAATTTATCAACCTCGAAAGGATGAAAGGCAAAGTCGACCTCGGTGGAATTTGAACTCAGAATGTAAAGACAGATGAAATATTGCTAAGCATTTTGCTCGCCATGCTAACATTTCTGCCAGCTCACTGCCTTAAAGAAAAACAATATTTATTTCTTTATTGCCCACAGGGGACTAAACACAGAGGGGACAAACAAGGACAGACAAAGGGATTAAGTTGATTGCGCTGATCGCAGTGCGTAACTGATACTTATTTAATCGACCCCGAAAGGATGAGAGGCAAAGTCGACCTCGGCAGAATTTGAACTCAGAACGTAAAGACAGACGAAATACTGCTAAGCATTTTGCTTGGTGTA
>NC_068983.1:36277207-36278774 GCF_001194135.2 Octopus bimaculoides | reverse complement strand
CGTAAAGACAGACGAAATACTGCTAAGCATTTTGCTTGGTGTATTAACATTTCTGCCAGAAAAACAATATTAAGCAACCACTAACCTTTAAATAACAAAATATGGGAGACAACTCTGGATATGTGTTGATATTTTATTCTGACCTTATCATCTTTTACTTTTACTTCACAGCTAATATTGGTTAGATGAAGAATATCTATACTTTATTAAAATGTAATGAATCTAATAATCTTATAATGAGAAAGAGTTTGTGATTTAATGTTGATGGTGGATCCAACTATTGTATTTTAATCCAATAAGTACCAGGATCACACTAGGATCTTGCAAACAGTGAAACCTTTTATATTCAAGCTACTCAATTAATCTCTTACTATTCTCTTACTATAATATTTCATGGATTTAATGATAAACCTATTGGGTTATTTCTGTAAACTTTATCCCATAAACCTGAAAGTGTAGCCTGTGTTGTGTCCGTATCAAAAGATAGTTGCTCAACTATCAAAAGATAGTTGATTTGTTCAACTAAAAGCAGTGCTCCAGCATGGCTGCAGTCAAATGACTGAAACAAATAAAAGAATAGGGAAATCTATCAGACAATCTGAGTTTTGAGGAACTCTCAGGTTTAGTATTTTGGTTCCACATTTTGTTTACCTCTCATTTATTTTTTTATTTTTTTGTGTGTTGCTTTTTGCTAACCCCCAGTACCTACCCCAACCCTCAATCAGAATCAGGTGAGTGAAATAGTGTTTATTTATGTGGGCGTTTATGCTTAAACAGCTGTAGGAATCAAAACATTGTGGTTTTGTTCTGAACCATTCTCTTGACATTTAAAATCAAGGTGTAGGCGTTTCACTTTGCAGGTTGTTACGGTTGTTGTTGGTGTTGTTGTTGTTGTTGTTTTTGTTGTTTAGCTTTACATCAGTCCTGATTACAGCACAGTATGTGATTTGGCTGCTATTTTTAAGAGGTTGAGCTATGACGTGTAAGCTCATTCATCAGTTCATCTGTAGGTGGTCTTCAAATGTGCAGTGGGTTGCAACTTGCATTTATGCAATATAATAAGCAACTGCATACTTTATTGCATTTGTAAATATTTTGTAGTTTTTTGAAATTCTGAGAGGAGTTACTAGAAACCCATGCTAAACTGACGTGATAAATGAATGATATGTGTTGTTGATGTTGATGTTGTTCTGTTCAGTGTTACCATTTTTCATTTAGACACAGGTATGACATAGGCATAGGTGAGGATGTGTGGTTAAGAGGTTTATTTTATTTCTCAGATACATGATTCTAGGTTCAGTCCTTCTACATGGTACCTTAGGCAAGTGTCTTTTGTAGCCTCTGGCTGAGTGGATTTGATAGGATGAAAGAAACTGAATGAAGCCTGTCATATATATATATATATCAGTGATTCCATCTTGTAATATCTGAAGGAAATGAAGGAAAACGCGGTGAGCTGGCAGAAACGTTAGCATTCCGGGTGAAATGCTTAGCGGTATTTCGTCTGTCATTATGTCCTGAGTTCAAATTCTGCCGAGGTCGACTTTGCCTCTCATCTTTCAGGGTC
>NC_068983.1:36275489-36276977 GCF_001194135.2 Octopus bimaculoides | reverse complement strand
ATATATATATATATGGACTTGTACATATTTGTATGTGCTTGTGTGTAAAATCTGTGAAAGATATTTATAGCTCGGCCCTGTTTAATTCTGAACTAAAACAAACATAATCACGGAGCCAAGATTATAACTAGTCGATAAATCTAATCTAGAAACCACTCCCCCTCTATAAAACTAAGAGTCATAACGATGTAGTATTAAATTGTTTTAAACCGAGAGTATATAAATACATCCTACTGTTTCATAAATAGCTTGCTCTCATCTTTCCTTCGTGTAACCTATACCTCACTTATCTGCTGTTACGTACGCACCTCTTTATTGTGTCTGTATGCGTGTAAGTTTAATTCCTTGGGAATTCTGAGAGCTTTTATTGTGAACGCAATAAGGTAATAATTTCAACATATTTCCTAAGAGAGAACTCGATAGCAATAAACATAGCTTGCCAAGATAAGGTAAAGGGCAGTAACTCTCGTTTCTTGTGTTTCAATATTGCGTTTTATGAGGCCATGCATTTTATGAGAGGGTAGGGTTGATCATATGAGCCCAGGAGATACATAGCTGGAACTAAATTTATCGTCCCCGAAAGTATGAAAGACAGAATTCACAATATAAAGAGAAGTGACTAAATGCTCCAAGGTTCTAGAGTTAGTATATTAATAACAGAATTTTTAAAATAAACACATCGTAAAAGAGCTATTTTGGTCATCTAAAAGCATCTAAAGCAAAAAAAAAACAGTTGAATTCATTTCATAATTGTTTGGGGGTGGGGTGAGATGTGAAATTTTCGATGCACAACTAGCCAGATCACTAACATCTTGAGAAATTAACGAAAGTAAATTTAACAGTCTTCGTGTCGTTTTTAATTAGCTAAATGACCCCTT
This sequence comes from Octopus bimaculoides, assembly GCF_001194135.2. Taxonomy (NCBI): domain Eukaryota; kingdom Metazoa; phylum Mollusca; class Cephalopoda; order Octopoda; family Octopodidae; genus Octopus; species Octopus bimaculoides. The sequence continues at coordinate 36,276,099 of NC_068983.1, read as the reverse complement.
TAAAATGGCCATTTTGTCATTAATTTGTTCAGTTTCATGATACGGTCTCAAATCACATCACTTACGAGACAAGTGCAACTAGAAAACTTTTAGAAGGCCAAGTACAGCTGACCAAATGTAATTTCTCTTCCTGTTTTAATAAACTTGTTAAATCCTACATTAATTGGTAATCGTTAAAACTAGAAGTGTTCATTGAACTGACTCTCTCCCTTTACATAGTTAATTCATCCTCCACTATTAAGGCGGCGAGCTGGCAGAAACGTTAGTACGCCGGGCTTAATCCGTTTGTCTGTCCTTGTGTGTCCCCACTGTGTGTAGCCTCTTGTGGGCAGTAAAGAAATAAGAAATGTTAGTACGCTAGGCGAAATGCTTAGCTGTATTTCGTCTGCTGTTACGTTCTGAGTTCAAATTCCGCCGAGGTCAACTTTGCCTTTCATCCTTTCGGGGTCGATAAATTAGATACTAGTTACACAGTGGGGTTGATGTAATCGACTTAATCCCTTTGTCTGTCCTTGTTTGTCCCCTCTATGTTTAGCTCCTTGTGGGCAATAAAGAAATAAGAAACGTTAGTACACCGGGTGAAATGCTTAGCGGTATTTCGACTGTCTTT
>NC_068983.1:36252026-36275479 GCF_001194135.2 Octopus bimaculoides | reverse complement strand
GTTTAGCTCCTTGTGGGCAATAAAGAAATAAGAAACGTTAGTACACCGGGTGAAATGCTTAGCGGTATTTCGACTGTCTTTACATTCTGAGTTCAAATTCCACCAAAGTTGACTTTGCCTTTCATCCTTTCAGGGCTGGTAAATTATGTACCAGTTGCGTACTGAGGTTGATCTAATCAACTGGCCCCCTCCCCAAAAATTTCGGGCCTTGTGCCTAGAGTAGAAAAAGAATTCATCCTCCACTATTTTCCTGGTAGAGAGTGACAAACACTGAGTTGAGTATGACTACACCAGTCATATGCACATTTGAGCTCACTGTTCAGTGACATCAGTGCTGAATTAACCATTGAGCAAATAAGCATGTGCTTAGAATGTCAAGCAAAGAGGGACACCATAAAAATGGTAAATAGTGTACAGCACAAAATAACATAATTTTAAACTTGCTAAAAGTTGTGAGGGACCAATACCACAAACATTCAGAATCAAGAAATGACATTGTGTATGTGTGTGTGTGCATAATATGGGGTGACAGCGTTAAGCAGTGACGTTTATAAATAGACTTGTTACCAATCCAAATATGCTTGAGGCATATTCGAACCCATAAGAAAATCATCTTGTTATGGAGAAAAATTCTTGCTGTAAAGAAATAGGTGCAAATACAAGGAGGAGGAGGAGGAGGAATCAGAATGAAGATTGGTAATGAAAGCCAGATAGTGAAAAGTGCAATATTTTGGTCACATTATCAAGGCACAGATAATAAAAGTGGATAAAAAATGGTCTGCAGGTAACAAAGGTGAAGATGGAGCAGTAGCATCAAGCGTTAAATGGTGAGGACCCTGATGGAATGTACAGCAGCATCAAGAGGCCACAGTGTGTGGTGAGGAGTGAGGATCATATCTGAGACCCCCATCAACCCTCAGCTATTTAAAGGGCATAACCATTGAGTAATTCAACTGTTTCAGCTCTGTCAAACTTCTAACTAATGAGGAACCCTACTACACCCTCAAACATGCTATGGTTTATCATTTGGAGTGCCATATGGTAATCTAAACATGTTGCATTCTTTTTCGCTGTTAAGTGTTATTTAGCTACAAATGAGTCCAAGCTGAGGACACCAACAATCAAAATCTGCAGTCCAACTACAACCATATTGCCTTTTGAAGATGGTATGGCTCAGTCTGAAGGAAGTTTTGCAGCAATTACTCATAAACTTTTAGAGGCTATCTCTTTGGCATGTCCACAATCCAGTAGGTTCAGGAGGTAACCACAGCAGAAGTAAGGGAAATGAACTCAGCCAGAACATAATAGTTCTGGTTCTTTTGCAATTACCATTATGTGGCTGATGCCAATGTAAGAAATGTCCAGTTGATGATTCACTTTAAGTGATCTTTGAATATAGAATCAACAGAAATGGTGAAATGATAATTATTTCAACTTACAAAATCAATATTTAGTGATGCTTCAGGACTGTATCTTCGAATTACATTTATCTGAAATATGAAAAAAATCTTTTTATACAATTCAATTCCATTATTACAATCACAAATAAAATGAGACAATAATACATGCACACACACACACACACACACACATATGTATGTAAATATAATTGATAATGAAGAGGAGAGTGGAGATTTATTCACATTCAATACTTTTTTATTAAAAAGTTTTCTACAGCATAAATAACACTCACCTACATATGTTTCAACTGCAGCAACAGCGCTTTGCTTTGTATGCATGTGTGTGTGTGTTTGCATGTATATATACATGCATGCATATAAAACATAGTGGGCTCTTGATGTGGCTTGCAAGTGATAATGTTTCTCATATTACAAGTAATAATGTTTCTCATATTACAAGTGATAATGTTTCTCATATTGGGGCAGCAGCTGTATGACATTTCATCAAGTGTCTATTAAAAATGTTTCTATATTTATGGTTTACTGAGAAATGCCTATTTAACAATGTCAATAATTTCTTGCCTACACTAGTTTTAACATTTAGAGAGAAAGGCAGGAGGTAAACCACATTATTTTCCGAGGTCTGTCTTTCAAGCTGCTATTGGTGGGATCTGAAACCAACTGAACACTACATACAATAAAGTGGAGAATCATGGAGAAATTTATGTCATATGTAAATGGATCAGAGAGATGCAAGCTATGCATAGCTGAAAGATCACACATTCTTTTTAGATCCAATAATTTTACAACACTACTTAATTCCAGGTCCAAAATTTTCAGCAAATGCAAGCATATGTACAAATTTCTTTTGCTAAACTGGAAGACACCACCCTCTCTAGAATGAACAGCTGTCTTGTAGACTTTGACTCCCTCACTGTTGAGTTATTCTATATCAGCTAGATTAATTATGGATACAACTCTTGGTTTTCTTTCTTCTAGATTTTGCTTCTGAGACAGGACATTTATTCTCTAAATCTATTACAGATACAGCTTTAAGACCAAGGTCATCAACTTATAGGCGTTCTCGTGGACTGTTGGCCTTAACCTCCTCTATTATAATAGCTATAATTAGCCTGGGGCTTAAGTAGAAGACAATTGCCTTAGGTGCCATGCAGTGGTGCTGAACCTAAAACCATGTGGTTGGGAAACAAACTTTTTTAGCCATCCCTGTTAAGAGACAGAAGTTATTTTAGCTGACACAAACTATCATTGATTTCCTCAGACTCTAACCATATGACTTAGTGTTTCAGGTTTTAAACTCACAATTGTTAGATCATAATTTCAATTACTAAGCTGGGCAGTACATTGTGCTCTTGAATAAAACACTTCACTTCAGATTGCTCCAGTCCACTCAGCTGTAAATGGGTCATCATTCAAAGTAAATGTTGTGGTCTTTGTTACTTGTACCGAATGGAAACGAGGTAACTGGTTTTATGACTCACAAGGGATCCCGCTAGGATTATATACTAATCTTTTGTCTCCAATATTAAGATAATCTAAGGTAGTCAGCTGGAAGAATTATTAGCATGCTGGATAAAATGCTTTGTGGCATTCCATCCATCTCTATGTTCTGAGTTCAAATTCCACCAGGGTTGACTTTGCCTTTCATCTTTTCGCAGGCGGGGGTTTATAAAATAAGTACCATTTGAACACTGGGGTCAATGTAATCAACTTAACCCACCCCAAAATTGATGGCCTTGTCCCAAAATTTGAAACCAGTTTTAAAATAGTTAGCTGTCTATGATCAAAGGCACTCCATTTATGGCCATCACATCCTTCAGTTTCTTATACTTTTTAAAGTATACATCAACAACATTATCCATCCCCATTCCCTTTTAAGATGGTAAAGTGTTATATGAGGTAAATTTGGCTGCTATTTCTACCAAAGAGGGCAAATATGCACAGGCTCCCTATTGACTTATGAAATAGTTTGCTGGGAGAAGGAGGGGGTATTGCTTTTCCTTTCTTTTTTTTTTTTCTTTTTTGTTTTCAGATTTACACTTTTCTATCGTCATGCAGCCAAAAATATTGTTGGCAACACTCGCATGAAACGAGTAACATAACGGTAATTCTATTTGATCAATGAATTAATCCTTACTTGTCTGCAGTTTTAATTATAAATTTGTATTGGCAAAGTGTTAACTCATTACAGACCATAGCTGCCAGCACAAGTAAAAGCCTCTAATAATGACTACTAAATATAAACAGTTTCATTGTAACTTCTGTTGAGTTTTATAAGTATTTATATGAAGCTGTGTCTATGTGCATCTATGTATGAACCTTTCTGTATGTGTATGCATGCGTAAGTGTATCAATATATCCATGAACTGCAGAATCGCAAAAAGTTAATAATTACTTCCAGTTTCTCTAACACTGAGTGAGATGAGAGATGAATCACCTCCTGGATAAGACTTAGCACCTATTCTTCACATAGGTGAGACATGGAGGAATAAATGTCCATCTGACAGGCTGGACATGATTTTGTGATCTAAGAAATAGTAACCGCAGTGCCTACTTCACTCATTCTCAGTCTTTTTCTCTAGCTATTCATCTTTTTTCCTCTCTATCCATTTATGAATGCACAGCTCTAAATCACACACAACCACACACACACACACACACACACACACACACACACACACACACAACCACACACACACACACACACATGCATAAACACACGCACACACACATGCATAAACACACACACACACATACACATGCACAGAGATATTTGTATGTATATACACATACATATATAAGAGGAGAGGCTAGTAAAAAAAACTAAACTCATTATCTTCAATTCAGTTTCTGTGCCTATTCTCACCTATGGTCATAGGTAATGACCAAAAGAGTACAATTGCAAATACAAGGAACTAAAATCGGGTTCCTCTGAAGGATCTCTGGAGCAATGTTATTCATCAGGGTTCATTGCTTGGAAATCAAGGAGTCTCTCCAGGTTGAGCTACTACTTCATCTCTGCATTGAGAAGTCACAGCTCTGATACTGCAGATATGTGATTAGAATGTCAAAGTAAAGAATCGCTAGACAGATTCTTTGAGCCACAAAGAATGAGATGGTTGGATAATATCATAATCTCAGTTGATTTGGAAATCCAGCTGGAAAGTGTAATGACAGTTGCTTCTGATAGGACCCTAGGTACATGAGTTGAACAGTTTGACTGAGGACTGGCAAGCCAGGAGGCTGCACCAAGCTCCAATCTGATCTGGCAAGGTTTCTACAGCTGGATGCCCTTCCTAACGTCAACCACTCCAAGAGTGTAGTGGGTGATTTTTACATTCCACCAGCATGGGTGCCAGTTAGGCAGCAGTGGTATCAACCACACTCTTTAAGTGCCACCAGTACTGGCTTCTTTTTATAGTTCAATATTTTATTTCTTGGCATAATGCTGCTTCCCTCTCTCCTGTAGTTGTGTTCAATCAAAGGGAATCTTAATCTTGCAAGCTACATGGTGACTTCACTAGTGCTGGTGCCATGATATAAAAGTGCCCGGTACACTCTGTAAAGTGGTTGGCATTAGTAAGGGCATCTAGCCACGGAAACCATACCAAACCAGATACTGGAGTGCAATGCAATCCTTTCAATTTGTCAGGTCCTGTCAAACTGTTCAACTCAGTATGGCAGGCACACTTTAAAAGATGATGATGATGTTACATAGAGAAAGTAAGTTTACAGCAGACAAAATCAGTGAGTTGTATGCAAATGACTTCATATTGTTTGTCCTTGAAACTCTGGACCTCTCCTTAAGATATTCTCAAGCTGGGGTCCAGAAGCAAAAATCTTGTCAAGGCAATGAGAGAAACGTTTCATTTATAAAATGCTTTCTATAACTCTCAAATTAAACATTACTTTCACACAGTTCTCTCCGTTTTCTGTAAAGTCTTTATGTATTTCGAAATTTGTAAAATAAAATGAGTGCATGTGTGTGCATACGCATGTACACGTACGAGTATGTATATATGTGTGTGTATGTACAAATATGTGTGTGTATGTACAAATGTGTGTGTGTGTGCATGTGTGCATGCACACGTGTGTGAGTGTGTGTGTGTGTGTGTGTTTATGGACAAGTGTGTGTGTGTTTGTGTATACGTGTGTGAGTATGTGTGTGTACAAGTGTGTGTGTGTGTGTGTTCATATGTGCAAATGTGTGTGTGTGTGTGAGAGAGAGAGAAGAAAGGTGGCTTCTGGCCTTAAGGGTAAGTCCTTGCTATGAAGAAAAGAGTAGCGAGTTGAAAGGTTGTGGACGAAGGAGAGATTCCTCATCACTATGCAACAAGAGATTCTGTCATATCACACAAACAGTAAGGGTTTCTGCTCTAGGACTAACAATGAACACTGTAGCATGCATCCAGTGTAACGTTGCTGCAAAGTACAGTTAGCATGAATGCCATAGAAAGTGTCTTCTCAAGGTTAACCTGCCCCCAACTAAGAGAACAACTTCTTACTGTTAGCATCCAGCGAAATAAAACAAAATTACAAGAAATGATGGAACAAATAACACTAGCTTCCTCTACCCAATGGAAGTGGTACAATGGAATCCATCATACAAAAGACATGACCCTTCACAACAGTTACTTGTGTATGAAAAAGGCCATCAAAAACGCAATAGTAACATCACAAAAATATTGTTAGCATCCATCGAAATAAAACAAAATTTCAAGAAATGGTGGAGCAAATAACACTAGCTCCATCAATCCAATGAAAGTGCTACAATGGAATCCATCATACAAAAGACATGACCCTTCACAACAGTTATTTGTGTATGTAAAAAGCCTTCAAAAACCCAATAGTAACATCACAAAAGAATCATTAACATATTTAAATAAAGAACTAAGATCACAGTAAGACAAAATGACAGAGAGAGAAAAAAATGAGGATGAAGGTCTCATAAGTTCCCATGGAAACAGGGAAGCATGTATCCATCCAGAACTAAAATATGCTCAAGATCCTATGCTTAACAATAAACACACTAAAACTATACACTACAATAGATTAATCACAGTTAACAATGGGGAAAATATATCAACAACAGCAATAAAAAAAGAAGGAAATAGTAAAAGTGGCCGGTGACCATCACAAAATCAATAAACATGGATCAATTGAGACACTTTCTCAAGCTATGAACTAACCAGACATCTGCAGGAAATTGAGCAAAATAGAATACATATATACATACATACATACAGATAGATAGATAGATAGATAGATGGATGGATGGATGGATAGATGGATGGATAGATAGATGGATGGATGGATAGGTAGGTAGGTAGGTAGGTAGGTAGGTAGAGAGGTAGGCAGGCAGGCAGGCAAATAGATAGATAGATAGATAGATAGATAGATAGATAGATAGATAGGTATGTATGTATATGTATATGTGTATATATATATATATTCTTTTATTCTTTTACTTGTTTCAGTCATTTGAGTGTGGCAATGCTGGAGCACCACCTTATACCACCTATATATAATTTTGTAGGTAGGCTTCAACCTTGGGTCTGGGTCTACCTACTAAAATCTTTTTTACACTAAATGCACTGCAGGATGCTCATGCAGGAATAACATAACTTGTCCACTAAATGGCCATTGCAATACAGAAACAGTTGTTTACGAGGCAGACGTAACAGCAACAGGACCCAATGGACAACCGAGCACGCAGAAGTATGTGGGGGCAAAGAAAGGCTCCTTCAGAAACTGCTTTAATAACCACAAGTCCTCATTTAACATCTCAGAGAGACATAATGCCACAACCTTAGCGAAGCATATTTGAACTTTGAAAGAAAGCACCACAGAGTACAGCATAAAGTGGAAGACCCTAGAAAGAAGTAAACCATACTCCAATAGCAGCAGGAAATGCAGATTATGCCTGGCTGAGAAGAGGGCAATTTTAAAAGGTACCCAATGCCTGGGTGGTTACCTGAATAGCAGGAGTGAGGTGTTCAATCCTTGCCTGCATGAAAGGAAGTACATTCTATCGTACTTGCACGCCCCACCATGACTGCAACCACAGTTCCCCTGCCTCGACCTTCTGCAAACTACCTTCCACCAATGTCCTTGAGCCTGGAAAAATGAGTTTGACGAAAGTACATGCCAAGGCACCCACATACATACATGCACAAAATAATGCGGACGCCCCACAAAATAAACTATCTCCCACCACCACCCAACACATTTGTTGCCTAACACTCCATTGTATTCTTTCTGCAAAACCGATTGGTAAGATCAGCTGTGATGGATATTTAATACTATACATTTTGAATAATATACCCATTCTACTGACAAGTGCATCTTTCCCCTGACTTATGGTCTCTTAGATGACTTACACACATATGTATGTATATGTGTGTGCGTGTGTGTGTATTTATATATATATATATCATCATCATCATTTAACATTCATTGTCCATGTTGACATAGGTTGGACAGTTTCACCAAAGCTGGTAAGCTAGGGGGCTGCACCAGACTCCAGTCTGATTCGGCATGGTTTCTACGATTGGATGCCCTTCCTATGCCAATCCCTCCAAGAGTGTAATGAGTGCTTTTGCATGCCACCAACACAGGTGCCAGTTGTGTGACACCAGTATCTGCCACAACTACTCAAGCACAGCATATTGCCAAAAGTCTCAGTCGTTTGTCATTGCCTCCGTGAGGCCCAACACTTGAAAGGTGCTTTCTATGTGCCACTGGCACAGGTGCCAGTTACATGACACCAACATACTTATAGACACCACACATATACATATATATTCATATATTTACACATATACACACATATATATGTAATTATACATACATATATATTTATATATACATTACATATACACACAAACACACACATACACACACACACACACACACACACACACACACACACACACACACACACACACACACACACACACACACACACACACACACACATATATACTTCAACATATGGTGATGATACAAACACACACACGTTTGTGTGTTTGTGTCAGATAGTCAGACAAACAGACAGACAGAAAGACAGATATTTTCACAGAAGCAAACCGGAATGAGCTAAACAATCTAATTTGTTCAGTAGCCATGGCAACTGAATAGAGCAAGACCCTGTTCAGTCAAGTCTACAAAACCAAAACAGAAAAGAAAAGAAACTATAAAAAATATAGCATATAAAATTGATAAAAAAAAAAAAGAAAAAATTTCTCAGAAAGGAAGGGATCTTCTATGAAAAAGAAAAAAAGGAAAAGAAAAGAGAAAGTTCTGCAAAAAGGCAGAGGTAACTTGTACGTGGTTGCTCAAACGGTAAGAAATAGCAGCCAAATTTCCCTCAAATCACATCCCAACCCTTTAAATTAGAATAGTACATGTTAGACACTGCAGCACTAGGCATGTTTCTAAAATGACTGGTTGGTCACTGTTATAAAGTCTTTGGTGGTAATGATCTTGGTTAACCCAGAGCAAAGCAACAACCATAATAATTATACAGATTTCAAATTTTGGCACAAGGCCAGCAATTTCAAGGGTGGGTGTAAGTTGATTACATCACCCTCAGTGCTCAACTGGTACTTATTTTATCAACCCTAAAAGGATGAAGGGCAAAATAGACCTCAGCAGAATTTGAGCTCAGAACAAAAAGTTGAAAGAAATGCCGTTAAGCATTTTGTCTGGCATGCTAACCATTGTCAGCTCACCACCTTAACCAAAATAATTATATTACTTACCAAGTAACACAATCGACCAAAAAACCCAATGGCACCTGGTACAAAGATGACTGATTCTACTACACATACAAGGAATAAAACTGGCTTCTGAAACAAGAAAAAGAAATAAATTATTCAGAAATTCAATAACTATTCTTGACATAATGATACATCCAGGCTGGGATGAGATGATCAACCTGCTAGAAATAGCAGTGAAATCTATCTTATATCCAACAACTTTATATTTAAAAATGGAAAGCAAGCATTAATGAAGTCCTAGGAATTTCTAAAAAAATATAGGATGGTCACAGGTAGAGGGCCCTTGATTATAGGGTTGGAGCTAAACACTAATTATAACAAGAATCTCATTGCAGATTTACCTAAAAAAATTTTCCTGTTAAAATGGTGAGTCCCAAAGTTCTGATTTTTCTAATACCAGTGAAGTATCCTTGAGCAAGACTCTTCATTTCACATTGCTCCTGTCAATGCAGCAGAAAGTGAGTATCACACTGGTACTGGTGTACATCTCTTGCTTTCTCTCTCCCACCACACCAACTGTCACATCATGGCTCCTGACACAATAGGTACACAAGAGCATGATACAAGCCACCAAGTGACACTTGCTTGCAAATCATAGTTAAGTCTTATATTTTTAAGCACTTAATCTTCAGTACTATCCAGTAGGGATGTCTTTGATGAAAGACTTAACTGTTTCGTCACTGTAGTTAGTTTAATAATCCTTTCCACAACAGGCAAAAGAACTGAAATTTTGTGGGAGGTGCTAATCAATTACATCATCCCCAGTGCTCAACTTGTACTTACTTTATTGACTCCTAAAAGGATGAAGGGCAAAGTTGATCTCAATGGCATTTGAACTGAGAACATAAGGAGTTGGGAGAAACGTTGCTAAACATTTTGTTTAGCACAGTACTGATTCTGTCAGCTCACCACCATCAAACATTATATTAACAATAATACATTCCTAATTGCTAAAACCTTTTCGTAATTAAGTAACATAAGTTACATATGTATGGCGCTAGGAAAGGCATCCAGCTGTAGAAACTCTGCCAAATCAGATTGGAGCCTAGTGTAGCCATCTGGTTTCACCTGTCCTCAGTCAAATCGTCCAACCCATGCTAGCATGGAAAGCGGACGTTAAACGACGATGATGATGATGATAATGAAATTAATCAAAAATGATATTTTAAAAAATTATTAAGATCCTCCAAAACTTACTGTGTTGATGTGTCGGAAAAACCAATGTGTTCCTCCTATTGTTTCAATAATTCCACAAACTGTCAGCTAGAGAAAAGAAATAGGTTTAGTCCATTGGAATTACAATGAAATTAAAATTATTTAAATTCTTTGTTCAAAAACAAAGTAAATTGTCTTGAGACATAGATCAGATTAAAATGTTACACAATCTCAGCTTTGAAAAGAGAAATGAGACTGTCATTCATGAATCTCGAATAAGCATTAGCATATTAGCAACATTTATAGTATTGACAACATTAGCACATTAGCAAGTACACAATCACTTTTGATTTGAAGACCCAGAATTTAGTTAACCAAATAACTAGAGCCTCACCAGTAGCGAGGCTCCAGCTGAAGAGTTCATGGGTTTAGCGGGGTGGAGTATGGAGTTACCACTATTTCCAGTTCCACTTTGGTCCAAAGTGTTAGTACTGGTCAAGGAACCTAGTTATGAGTCAAACAAAAAAGGATGTTCTTGTGACTTACATGACTCAGTGAAGGGCCAGCCCCAAGACATATATCACAAAGACCAACTATTGTGTGGACTACCCTGATGTCACATGAACCAGTGTCCTTGTCTAAGGGTTAGGTAGGAGCTGTGCCTCAAGGATAAATTTTGGGGAGCAGGAGACTAACAGAGTAAACTGTAAATAAATCAGAAAAAGACAAGAAACCACTGCTGTACCTTTTTCAAAGAAAATCATTAATCTTCAGATTTTAGCATAGAGGTCCATGATTATTGATGCCTGTAAAACAGGCAAGGCACATGAAGAGAGAGATATTACTGGTAGATACTTATTTTGCCAGTCTTGGAGGAAAGAAATGCAAATTTGAACACAGAACTAGGAGAAACAAAACTAAATACCAATATGCATTTTGTTCTACTCTTTGTGTTGGCTACATTTCTACGGGTTTTGTTATTGTAAATAACAAACAATAATGATACAGGGATTAATTAGTCGTACATATCGACAAAATGACTCGCAGTATTTCAGTATATTGCTTTACATTCAAAGTTCAAAACCCACCAGACTGGCAATATTTCAATACGTTACTTTACAGTCTCAAAAAAGACTGATGAAATAAGTACCAGGCTTTAAGAAAAAATGGTACTGGGGTCAGTTCATTTGACTAAAAATTCTTCAAGGTGGTACCCCAGCATGACTGCAATCTAATGACTGAAACAAGTAAAAGATATTAGACATCAGTTTTATTATTATTCGGTCTTATTCCTGGTAGGGATTATGTGGACAGTGGGTTACTACCTGTAACCTTAAGTATCTACAAGTTTTCAGCTGTCTTTCAAGAGCTTAGAATCCTCCTGATAATCCTTCCTGTCCCTAAGAGACAAACTTTCTGTAGCAGCTCTACCAGACACAGACATTCTATTTGAATCTCCTTCAGCCATTTCTGTATATCATTGCTTACTGTTCCCAATGCACCAATTATTACAAGTGCGACCTTTACTGTTCTTCCTATTTCAAGTTTTGAGGGATTGTATTTTTGTTTTCCATCCTCTTTCTTTACGATCCTGGAATCAAACAGACATGATGGGTTGATAAATAAGCAGCTTCACTTTTCCTTATCTATAATCATTTATCATTATTATTATTATTATTTGGCAGAATTGTTAGCACACCAGGTGAAATGCTTAGCAGTATTTTGTCTGCTGCTGCATTCTGAGTTCAAATTCCGCCAAGGTCAACTTTGCCTTTCTTCCTTTCAGGGTCGATGAAATAAGTACCAGTTACATACTGGGGTCGATTTAATCAACTAGCCCCCTTCCTCCAAGAGCTTTTCAAGGCCTTGTGCCTAGAATGGAAATAATAATAATAATAATTATTATTATTATTATTATTATTATTATTATCTCCTTCCACTCAGGCAATGAGGTGGTAGAATCATTAGTATGTCAAACAAAATGCTTAATGACATTTCTTTACATTCTGAGTTCAAATCTCGCTGAGGTCGACTTTCTCCTTTATACCTCCAAAGCCAATAAAGTGCTAGTGTACTGGTGTGCTGATTGTAGATATATTGATTATTAATATCAACTTGACCCCTTCCTCTAAAAATTGCTGGTCTCAAGCCAAAATTAGAGAGAATTATTATCACTCTGCACTGCAACCCTAAAAAGCACACCAAATTTATGGTTTAAAGTCAATATTAGAAATCAGTCTAATAATACTATTATTGAGTCGATCACATCAACCCCTGTGTTCAACTGGTACTTATTTTATTGACCCCAAAGGATGAAAGGCAAAGTCGACCCTGGCGGAATTTGAACTTAGAAAGTAGCGACAGGCGAAATAGCACTAAGCATTTCGTCCAGCATGCTAACTATTCTGCCAGCTCATCGCCTTAATAATAATAATAATAATAATAATAATAATAATAATAATAATAATAAGAAGAAGAAGAAGAAGAAGAAGAAGAAGAAGAAGAAGAAGAAGAAGAAGAAGAAGAAGAAGAAGAAGAATCCTTTCTACTGTAGGCATGAGGCCAGAAATTTGGGGGCAAGAGGGTAAGTCAATTACATAGAGCCAAACATCGCCTTCCTGGCACTTGTGCCAGTGGCACGTGAAAAGACATTCGAGCGAGTTCGTTGCCAGTACCACTAGACTGGCTCCTGTGCAGGTGTCACGTACAATACACCATGTCAAGTGTGGCCATTGCCAGTACCTCCTGACTGGCCTTCGTGCCGGTGGCACGTAAAAGAACCCACTACATTCTCTGAGTGGTTGGCGTTAGGAAGGGCATCCAGCTGTAGAAACACTACCATATCAGATTGGAGCCTGGTGCAGCCATCTGGTTCACTGGTCCTCAGTCAAATCGTCCAACCCATGCTAGCATGGAAAGCGGATGTTAAACGATGATGATGAAGTAAGTAACTGGAATTCATTTCATTGATGTTGAAAAGGTGAAAAACAAAGTCAAGCACAGCTGAATTTGAACTCAAAATGTAAAGTAATAATAAAAATAAAGTTGTAAAAGCAAAAGTTAGGTCATTTGTTTGGTAGAATAAAATCACTTTTGTTTAAAATGTTCAGAAAATGAATTTCTCAATACTTACACAAAAAGAGCAAAAGAGGGCGCCTCCAGCAAGTGCAGCAAGCACATGTTGGTTTTTTAGGTAGTCTAGACAAACACTGGCCATAACAGTACAACTGAGGCTGAGTAATGTTTGCAGAATACCAAGTTTCAATAACTTGCTACATAGCAGGTCCATTCTTGTGCTGGGGCCTTTCTGTAGAGGCCCCTTATCAGAAGGAATCACCGTGATACTGTTATATATATACTTTTATATATATATATATATATATATATATATATCAGATGGTTATCTGCAATTCAGAACAAAAACATTATGATCATGGCCATTTCTTCAAATATTTCATGTGAATTATAAATATTTCAATGAATACAGTTAGACATTTGATGCATTCTTAGAATGACACACTCATGACGTCTGGAAACATTTTTTTCACACTCAGATTTGTCAAAGCATGGAATAAACTACCAACATCATTTGTTAGCTATCACAACGCTGCATCCTTCAACAATCCCATGATTCCTAAAATCTACCATAACTACAGCACCACATACCTATACACCCATTCTTCTCCATGACTCTTTTACTGTTCACTTTTCTGTCTTTTTCTCTCTTTTCCTCTATACTCTGCATGTATTTTTGGCTATTTTTTCTGTCTTTCTTTGATTTATTTTTGCTTTCTGTCCCTTCTTTTATCCTTTCCAGTGAGTTGTAGGACACTTGAGTAATGTATTCAATAAGACCATTATTATCTACTATAATAATACTCTTGTGTATTTCTCCGTCACAACATATGAATGAGAAAGGAAGAAATGATAGATGAATAAGGAAGGAAGGGGGTGATGGCAATAACAGCATACAGGACACATGCTGTCTGAACCAGTGTCCCATAAAAAGCAAAACAGCCAATGTACAGCCTCCAGCTATGTTTTGAAACTCATGTGATAAATGAGATGACCTGTTCTTGTGGGGAAATCTACATCAGTGTGAAGGAACACCTCCACAAGGCCACACCACCCAGCACTATATTCCAACACCACTAGCACTGTGATGAGGATTTCTCCACCTGTATACTGGCGACAGGAATGGATACAGTCAATTTTTGAATAAAGGAAGCACATTTCATCAAAAAGAGGGCACCCAACCTCAACCACTGGAAGGAACTTGATGGTTGGAAATTCATATACTGACTCCAGGGCCTTTAACCAATACCAGCAAAAAATCACCATTGAACATCTGATGAAGGATTATAGATCAGAAAGCACTCACATATGTTATGTTATACGTAACCCAAGAACTAGCAACAAAGCTATACACAAACCATACACCACCAGTAGTTCCCATCTTAACTCATACCTATATTAACTTCTCTTAATTTCTCTAAGCTTAGTGTCCCCTGTTTCTTTCCAACACTACACTTTACTCCCCTCTTTCACCTTCTCAACCTCTTCTACTAATGGTGTTTCCCCTGTTGTCTCTCTGTACTTGAAAATAAATATAGGCGCATGCACGATGTCTTTAATATTATTTTCAATCCCTGTCATCTCTGAAAAAGAACCTGCCCATGAGAAGGATGTAGGAGACATGGCTGGAAAGCCTTTGATTAGATTATAGATCTGCTAATTAATTCAGGTGTGATCAGTAGTTAAACAACAAAGACCACAACACCAGCTGGTCGTTATACTTTAAAGCTATGTCATGGCAACTAAATAGCTAATGATGAATTATTGAATAAAAAGCATTAATGAAAGATTCATTGATAAAAGGATTTGTCAATGTAACATAAATTGAAGTGTTATCATGACCGTTGAACAGTGACTATTAAATGGAATGATGTGATATTTGTACATCACAAGGGATATCCATGCATACCACACACTTCCTTGGGTCTGTTATGTATCCCAAGACTCCTGTTATAGCCCTTACAAGTAAATTCTGTGTATCTTATATTTTTTAATTTATTTGACTTATTGACCCTTAATCTCTTGCAAAAAGTATCCCTATTTATTTTACTTAAGGTTAATGGATGAAATATACTCTAACCTAGTTTAATTCTTGGTAATCATGATTCTATATCTAAACCCTGGGGTCATCCTAGGATCGAACTGATTATGGATTTTATAGCCATATCTGATTTTCTCCTACCATCATTCATATTCCTTGCACTCAACATTAATTGTCCCTACCAAAAATAGAAGAGTGTCAAAGCCATTATACTCCAGTTCACTTCAAACTTTAATTGCAGCATCAACTTGAATAAATCTGCATGGATACATTTTTAACCATGATGAAATCAGAATGCAGCTGAACCAACAGGATGCAAATAAATACCACATAGCAAAATATCCATGCAGCAGAAAAATATGTTGGACAGAGGTTTAAAGAGAATATACTGCATAAATGATTGTAATAATAAAATCTGTATAGGTGTATAATTCTCCTTATGTTGTGATGAGAGTCACAGCATCCCCCCCCCTTGCAAGGAATAGACTGAACCAAGCGATTATAAATAGTAGCAGAGAGAGTGAAGTTGTGTTAGTTTGAGTTGAGTTCGCAGTGAAGTCAGAAGGTGTCAGTTGGTTAGTTTGTTTAGAAAGTTGATTCATGAAGAGATTGTTGGATCATTACATTATTATTACAACTGCATCATTATCTTGTTTACTGTTACAACACTGGTACAGTGTATTTAAACCATCCATCGCAATATCTTGGTGGTACCATGACACTGGAGATGATGGATACAATATCTGGTGATGAGGGTTTCGAAGCCCACATAGGTTATTTAACAATTTGTTCATGATACTTGTTAAATGATGGAAGACCTATTAGCTTCTATAATACAATAGCAAAAGCAACAACAAGAACAGCAACAGGTGTTGCAAAAGCAACTGGTACAGCATCAACTACAACAACAAACAATTATTGGAGCTATATTCAAAGAAGTCCAAAAATAAGGTAAATTCATTTTTGCCAGACGGTATATTGAACTCAACTAATGAATTCAGTTATAACCCAGAGGAGGGTATAACTTTTGCATCGTACTACAGAAGGTATGAGAAGGAAGATTACAAGACATGGTCGCACAAAGAAAAAGTAAGGTTATCATTATGTAAATTAGCTCCATCTAAGCATGAACAATGCTGTTTACCAAAAAAAATCTAGTGAAATTTGTTTTCAGGAAACAATCAAATTGCTTTATTTACATTATTTACATTTGACGGATATTTGTCTTCATCTTGTTTGTTGTTAACACATTTTCGGCTGATATACCCTCCAGCCTTCATCAGGTGTCTTGGGCAAATTTCGAACCCGGGTTCTCATTCCTAAGGTATTTTTTGATGTTGTTGTTATTATTATTATTATTATTATTATTATTATTATTGTTGTTGTTGTTGTTGTTGTTATTATTATTATTACTATTATTATTATTATTATTATTATTATTATTATTATTATTATTATTATTATTATTCAGGTCACTGCTTGGAATCGAATTTGGAATCTTGGGGTTAGTAGCCCGTGCTCTTAACCACAAAGCCATATGCCCATGGGTGTATCAGCCGAAACATTGCGTTAACAACAAACAAGATGAGGACAAATATCTGTCAAATGTAAATAATGTAAATAAAGTACATAATTCCTCATCTCTTAAATATAGAACTGAATCAAATTACTGTGTAACGTTTGGTGATAAAATTTCTCTCTTTAACACTCGAATGAAGTGTTGGAATTTAGCTAAAAAAGAGGATGATGACTTTATTACATATGCGAACAGTCAACAGAATGTGTGAATGTTTTAAACTTAAAGAACTTACTCCTGAGATGTTTAAGTGCCTCATTTTTTTACAAGGCCTTACAGCAAATGAAGATACAGGCAAGAATTCTTTCAAAACTTGAACAAGCGAACCAAGATTTAACCCTGCAGACTGTTGCAGAAGAATGTCAAAGGATGGTAAACCTGGAACATGATGTAGGAAAAATTCAAGAAAAGGATTTCACAAAAATACAGATATGTCAACCAAGAAAGTATAACCAAAGAAGATTGCTAGGTCCTAATCCATGTTGTGGATGTGAAGGCCTACATTTCAGAAAAGTTTGTCCTTTTAAAAGCTAAAAATGTTATAGTTGTCAAAAATTTGGACAGAAGAGTTCACACTGCAAAACAAAAGCATGAAGGTCAAATGTAAAAAATTCCAAAGTGCTCTCAGCAGAAAGTAAAATTGATTCCCAAATAAGGAAATTTGAACATATAAAAGTAAACGGAGTAAATATTAAATTACAACTGGATAATGGTAGTGACATTTCAATCATTAACACCAACACATGGAAGAAAATAGGGAAACCTATGTTAAGAAAAAACAGTGAAAACTGCATGTGGCGTAACAAGGGACAAACTACACTTTGTAGGCAAAATGTGAAATGATGTCACATTTCGAGGAAAATCTTGCAAGGTGAAAGTTTTCGTCATAACGAACGCAACCAATCTGTTTGGTACCAACTAGTTGGAGTTATTTGACTTATGATATATCCGAATAAGCTGGTACTCATATAAAAATGAAATCTGCAGAGAATAATTACATTACAAGAATGAAAGAAATATTGACAAATAAGCAAAATAAAAATACAAATTCAAATAATTTTTCACTATGCGACAATGTTTTAATGTACGTGCAAAGGGTGCTAGTACTAACTGCACTACAGAAACGAGTATTGCAGGAATTCCACAGTGGACACCCAGCAATGTTGAAAATGAAAGCCTTAATGAGGAGCTATGTACAGAAGCTCTACAGGACATGCCATCCCAATCTCTTTTGACCTATCATCATTCATATCTATGTCATCACTCACTATCATCATTGTTATCATCATTCTTGTTATTTTGGATGCTCTGTTCATATCTTTATACTCAACCAGCCAGTCGTCCTTCCTCAGACAAACTTTCAAACTCCAATTAATTGTACTTGTGGGACCCATGGAAATTCCATAAAATGAAAAAGATTAAGAGAAACTATTTAAGAAAAAAGGGATAATTTGCATTTTTATTTTTATTTTGTTAATTTATTTCACTTCCAATCACAATAATATATTACATGATTTTGAAACTTCCCCCTGCTAAGCACTTTATATTTCTCTCTTTCTCTCTACCTCTTCAACAGACTTTTAACCATCTAATTCCCCTCTTCATGTCAACACCAACACCAGCGCCAACAACAGCAGCAGTAACCGCATCAACATCAGCAGAAACAGCATCACCAACACTTGCACATGGAGATACATCAGATGATCCAGTAACATGTTTAAACAGTGCCTCTCCAACCACAGATCCTCTTTCAGGATCTCGGAAAGGAGATACACTGCATTCTAAGCCAGCCATGTATGGCAGCTGAAAGATGATGGAACTCCCCACGTAACATCATGGAAAATCCTAGAAAATCCAGGCCTCTACATAAATGGGACTAAGCATTGTAAACTGTGCATAGCCAAACAGATGAAGATATTAAAGGACTTCCTTGACCCGGGGAACATCCTTAACTCCCAGATGGAGGTCTTTGGGCCTTGCTTGCACTTCAGGAAATTCTTGCTGGCGTCCAGGGACTCACACACCAACAGAGTTCATTACAAATAGCAGTCAAAGGGAGACAATCCCTTGTTGTTGGCAGAGTAACAAAGTTTTTCCTTCTCCATTTTCTAGAAAGGCCACTTGCTAGAGATGCCATAGGCCAACAGGTTTAGTGTCTGAAGAAATATTGTAAAGCTAAATGCTTTATAGACATGAAACCCAGGGTAACTCCATAGACTGGCCATATCTATCTTTATATTCTCTACTGCTCTATAACTTAGAGTATGCTTCTTTCTCGGATTTATGATTCACTGACAATATATATATATATATATATATATATATATATATCATCATCATCATCATCATCATCATCATCATCATCATCATCGTTTGACGTCTGCTTTCTATGCTGGCATGGGTTGGATGGTTTGACTGGGAAGTAGTGAGCCAGATGGCTGCAACAGGCTCCAATCTGATCTGGCAGAGTTTCTACAGCTGGATGCCCTTCCTAACGCCAACCACTCCGAGAGTGTAGTGGGTGCTTTTACATGCCACCAACATGAGGGCCAGTCAGGCGGTACTGGCAACGGCCATGCTCAAATGGCGTTTTCCACATACCACCAGCACAAGTGCCAGTAAGGCAATGCTGGTAAGGATCACGCTCAAATGGTACTCCTTACGTGCCACCGGCACGGGGGCCATGCAGCGTCCCTGGCCACGATAATGCTCAGCTGGTGCTCTTAGTACTCCACTAGCACGGATGCCAGTCATGTGGTGCTGTCATCAAATTCGGATGATAGATATATATGGAGAGAGATGTAGAAAAGAGAAAGAGAAGGACATTTAGCAAAGGCCCAAATCCTAGCAAGTAGAAAAACAGACTAATCACTGATCCCTTCAGGGATCAATATCTAGAAAATATCTAGAAAAGGTGTTGATAGAAACTCCATATGGTGTACCCAGTGCAAGCTATGGATGCATTAGAGGTGCAGTGGTATCACACAAAGATTAACAGAGAAAGTAGTGTTTGTATGTGACAGATGTGTAGGTACAATAAACACTAGGAATGTACGAAAAATAGACTTCCTCAAATTCCCAGTGGAATCTTTAGAAATAGTAGATAGTTCATTACCTAGGGGACCAAGTTAGTACTGGAAGAGATAGTTCTGGAAGTGTAGCTCACTCAGAGTGAAAGGCAGCTACATAGCAGTGAGACATGGGCTATGACTACTAGGGATATGCAAAGTCTTGAAAAAAATGAAGCCAGTATGTCCACCGGATGGTTAACATTTGTGTGCAAGTACAACAGAGTGTAAATGATTTAAGAGAACAATTGGGTATAAGAGGCACCAGATGTATTGTGCAAGAGAAAATACTGTACTGGTGTGATCATGTGATGCATATAGATGAGGACAGCTGCATAAAGAAGTACCAATCTCTAATTGCTGAGGAGATGACAAGGGGGCCAAGGCTTCTGGCAATTTGCTGTACTTGAGAAGACATGTCAAGCTAAGTAAAATCATGGCCATCCATATGTATAGGCATGTCTCTCTGTCAGCTAAAGAGGTATTTTTCTTGCAGGCTCGTGGGTGCTGGTACCACATATAAAGCATCTATGCCAGGGCCATGTATAAAGCACCCAGTACACTGTAAAGTGGTTGGCATTAGGAATGGCATCCAGCAGTAGAAACCATGTGAAAGTAGACAATACAGTCTGATGTAGCCCTCCAGCTTGTCAGCTCCTGCTGAACTGGCCAACCAATACCAGCATGAAAGACAGACATTAAAGGATGATGATGATGATGACGATGACAATGACAACGATGACGACGACGACAACGATGACGACGACGATGACAACGATGATGACAACAACCGCAACAACAATGATATCTATATGTGTGTGTGACACTGTGTGTACAAGTAAAGTTACTTTTACATTAAAATACTTATTAAAAAAAGGGAAAAAGAAACACCAATGTAAACTAAATAACAAGTTTTCAATAATTACCTATCATACAAAATTAACGTTGTGCATAGAAAACATTCCTATTCTATTTCAGCTCACCTGATGCTTCTTCTCTGCTTGTTTGTTTTGTTTTGTTTTTTTCAGCTAATTAATTAATTATGTATACCTAAATATTGTGTTGTTGATCAAACTTTGATAATAGTTCAATCATTTTCTTCTTTTCATAATTGCAACGGATTCACCCTCAAGGTAGCAAGAAAAGCAGCTTGTGTAATCTGACACAGTTTTAACTAGAGATTAACAAGAAATAATGACAGAATTACTTATGTACATATCAAAAGAACTGCTTAGAGGTACAGCATGCACTCAGTAACTCTCAGTGCTTTGGTTGAAACAGCTTGACCGGAGATGCTTTGTTTATGCTTTGTTTTTGAGGTTTTTTCTTTCCTTCTTGTTAGGAAAAATGGTCACTGTAATATATTTTTATGTTTTGAACATCAGAGATTGGTAACTTATGACAAAAATATTTTACCTTCTATCTTTTTCTTGTTTCGGTCATTCAACTGTGGCCATGCTGGAACACCACCCTGAACAATTTTCTTTTCTAGTCGAATGAATCGATGCCAGCACTTATTTTCTTTTTTTATGAGCCTGGTACTTATTTTATTGGTTTCTTTTGATGAACCACTAAGTCACAGGCATTGGGTGGTTTTACAGGAGCTGGTAAGGCCAGGAGACACACCACGTTCCATAGTCTGTTTTGGCCTAGTTTCTACAGCTGGATGCACTTCTTAATGCCAACCACTTTACAGAGTGTGCTGGGTACTTTTTATATGGCACCATCACCAGTCCTTTTCATGTGGCACCATCACTAGTCCTTTTTGCGTGGCACCAGCACCAGTCCTTTTTATGTGGTACCAGCACCAGTGTTTTTATATAGCACCATTACCTGTAGCTGTTCTTACTCCGATTGACAGAATTTTGAAGTAACTACCTTCCTTAATAACTACATCTCCTAGGTAACAAAATCTATCAATTATTTCTAGTGAGCCATCCAGGCATTCAAAGGAGTTTCTTTCTTTAGTGTTCATTGAACATACTGCTCCAGTGCAGTATGTTCCTTGATAGTCTGCTTGTGATTCGGTTACATCTTTAGTGTGTCCATGGTTCACTTTCAATACAGTGTACGGAGTTTATACCTACTACTTTTCTGAAAATCGAACAAGGCCATTTCAGTGGAAGGTACCTGGGACCTGTCTTCTTTCTTGCTTACTAAGACCATCATCATTGTGCAAAAGGCCTCTTGATTCTTGGCTTAGCTTCCATGCCCAGAATTTCCTCTTTATTTTCACGATACATTCAGCTGTACTTGTCATATTGATGGCAAATATGCATTCATCATTCTGAACTCGTTTCTTAGATGTAGATAGAGAAACAGACACACACACACACACACACACACACACATCAGTGTTACGTAGCAATTTTGATAAACATGTTGCCCAAGGAGACTCCAGTATAACAACTGACTGATTTAGCTGAAAGAGGTTATTATATTCCATCATGCTATTGTGTATTTTTACTTCTAATGATTACTATTATGTGCACATCTGTATATATATTAATCATCATCATCATCATCATCGTTTAACGTCCGCTTTCCATGCTAGCATGGGTTGGACGATTTGATATATTTATATATATATATAGTGAAAATTTACCAAAAAACAAAAGACAAAGACGGGTGTGTAAACAACAAACAGATATATTAGTTTAATGCTTGGGAAGTGAGAAAGTCTTTTACGTTTTGAACCTATGCTCTTCAACAGAAAGGAACACAGAAATAAACAAGGAGAGAAAATTAAAAAGGTTTAGTGGCTAGCAATCTATCATGGTGAATGCCAGACAGAGGGGTCATATATATATATATATATATCATCATCATCATCATTGTTTAACGTCCACCTTCCATGCGTGGTATGATTTGACAAGAGCCTGCACCAGACTTCTGTAACTGTTTTGGCAGGATTTTTACAGCTGGATGCCCTTCCTAACACCAACCACTCAGCAGAGTTAACTTAGTGCTTTTTACATGGCACGAACACAGGTGAGGTAGTTTTAGCAAGATTTTTACAGCAGGATGCCCTTCCAAACACCAACCACTTTACAGTGTGGACTGGGTGCTTTTAAGATATATATATATATATGTATGTATATATGTATGTATATATGTATGTATATATATATATATATATTGTTGTCTCTCAAATATTTAAAATCTACAATTAAGAGCCCTCTCTACTCGCTGGCGGTACCTACCCACCACCACTACCCATTTTCCTTTATTCAAAAATTCTTATCGCTCCTTAAAATTATGGCTTTTAAGTGTTGATTTCTCAGCCCAAGAATTACAGCGTGATGTGCTGCTTGACTGGTCCCCCCTCTCTCTCTC
>NC_068983.1:36244609-36246421 GCF_001194135.2 Octopus bimaculoides | reverse complement strand
ATATATATATATATATATATATATATGCATGCATGATTGAAAGAAAGAAAGAAAGAAAGAAAGAAAGAAAGAAAGAAAGAAAGAAAGAAAGAAAGAAAGAGACTTGTGTGGGTGTGTGTTTATGTGTGCTGGAGGTGTGGGAGTGTGTTTGTGTATTTGTGTATGCAAAACAATTATGTACCTAAAAGAAGTCTTTTAAAATACTTCTCTTATATTAGTAAGATTAAACCTGGGGTCAAACGAATTGATGAAGTCTTTAACTAAATCTAGAGTATCGACCAACAGATTAAAGAGAGGAAGAAAAATACCCTGAAAAACCTGATCATTATACGAATTAGGTGATTAGAACAGATTAATCTGTGTATACACTAAACAGTATACAGAGAATTAAAAGAGAGAATTAAATCTGCTTTGTTTCCTGACATGATATTCTAATAAACAAAAGTGTCAAAACTGTTTAAAGCAATTAACAGACTAGGTCTTCTATTGGTGGCTCTTCTTTATTTACTACTGGCAGAAAAAAAAATTTGGTTTTTTCCCCCTTGGGGTATTAAGTGCAGGATAATCAATTGCCTGGTAATGGTTCCAGTGTGAAGAAGCAACAGTGAGCACAATTATCCAGCAGGACACTGTTGGTAATACATCATAAAGAAGTGTTCATCGAAGCTATGTGCAGCTACAAAAACTACTTCATAACTTGTGTGTTGCTTGATGGGAGAGCCACAAAATTGTGGAAGAGTTTCTTTGAGGTGTCAGCTGGAATATTTGTCTTAGTCATCAACATTAAAAATACTGAATATACATGTAATTCCCTAGTACAATGTAAGATGTATGTGTCATGTATTGCCAATAAATGACTGGCTTAAATTTTTGATATGATTGTCTTAGCTTAACAAATTAAAGTTATTTTTTCTTTTCTGATATGTATAATATTATCATACACACACATAGATAAATTACATGCAAAAATGCAATCAAGAGAATTAATATTCTTAAGATTATAAATCTGGAAAAGTACAGGACAAGTTATTACACTTGGAAAAGTTCAGGACAAGTTATTACAGCTGGTAAAGTACAGAACAACAAATGTTTTACTTAAAATATTGCAGCTAAGGATAAGATTTCAAATAATATATTTAGATTTAGAAAATATTAGCTTTTATTAAAACTAATAAAATTATGACAAGTTATTACTTCTATTTGTTATTACTTGTTACAACTGCAGGTGGTATGGGTTGTTTGCCTTGGGTTTAAATAAAATATTAGTAATATGTAGTAGATAGAAGGATCTATTGGAGGTGCCCTAATATCGATTTTTTTTCAACAATCTAAGTATATTACGAGTTTTCCAGACATGAGTTCTACTCACGTATCAAGTTTCATCAAAATCAATAAAATGATGTAGGAGGAGTTAGCTAACAACGCCACAAACAAACACACACCCATTTCCCACATAAGTGATAATATATATATATATATATATAAATATATATATATATATATATATTGATAGAAATGGTAAGACAACAAAAGAATGAAAGAGACCTCGATATTATGTAAATAGAGGAATTTATCTGTAAATATATGTGACAATTATTCGGTAGCCATGCCCGACAACTGAAGAGATAGCGGCGCGGGTTTCCGCCCCGACATCCGAAACTCATGGCTACCGAATAATTGTCACATATAGTTTTAGGGAAAATAACCAATTTTCAAGAACTCATCGATGAAAATCCACTATCACATATAGAAAAATTAATAATTAAAATAAAGTAAAGTAAATATCTATAAGGCTCAATTTAATTTTAATTT
>NC_068983.1:36237343-36244518 GCF_001194135.2 Octopus bimaculoides | reverse complement strand
ACATTGGGTCATCCCAGAAATAATGCGGTTTTTATACTTTTATTTTTCAAAATTAAGATAAATAAAATTCTTTTTTAATCCAAAATATACTCTCTTTCATTTTCTACAATGCTCTTCTTCCTATCTAGTAGGCTTGCAAGGCCCCTCTTCCAAAATTCACTTGTCCGTGACAAAAAATACTCTTCTATTACTGTTCTGACCTTGCCTACAGAATACATATTTTTTCCGTCCAAAGGATTTTGAAAGCTACGGAATAAATTATAATCAGATGGAGCTGTAAGGGCCGTGCGATGCGAGGTAACGAGAATGGCGCTTTAGTACATCACATGATCGATACAATAAGTATAAAATTAATAGAACATGTAAGTGCCAGAGAGAAAAAGGAGACACAACTGCGTACAATGTTTAAGAGAAGATTTATTGATGTAATAACATGTATGTCTGTTTGTGCGTCATGTATACAGAATAATAGACAGACCGTCATGAAAAAGAATGTATGTATGCGTGTGTTAAGAGCATATAAGAATAGCAATGAATGAGACAGTGAAAGAGTCTATAGCCATCGAAGTGGGAAGTTCATAGACACAAGAATGAGAATACCATTTCGTAGTCAATTGTACACGATAGTTGAAATACTGTATCAAGAAACTGCGGCCATGATGCTGAGCCGGCTGCAGGTACATGCCATACGTGACGTCATGGCTGTGATGCTGCTGCCTGGGTCACTTGATACAGAAGTTCTTGCAGGTTGTATATTCACTGTTGATCCATGGTGAAGTAATTCACGAAGAGAGAAGTGTTGGAACCTGGATGAGTTGCTTGTTGCTTGCTGAGGTGTGTACATAGAGAGATGATGTTGACGACGTTGAGAAGATGATGGTGGCGACGAAGTAAGAGATTGCCGTATTGCTATTGGACGAAGTTGGTTAGTCTCAACGTAGCTGCTGTGGTGTCGTCGCTGGAACTGGCTGTGTTCAGTGGTCAGTGGCTAGACATAAAAAGGTCTGGAACCGAAAGACCACGAGACAAGAAGCTGGGTTTATATAAGCAGCTTTAGGCTTAAAACTTGGTTGAGAACAAGCTGTCTCACGTGATTTTTAGGGGGTCTGATTGGTTATACACGGCAAATTGGCGCGACAGAGTAAGAGACAAATTGCACCAATACCAATCGATCAGAGTAGCGGACACAAAGGGGTTTCAAATAGTAACCAAATGCTAGCTGTTACTTGCTACGTTTGAATGCACGTATATATAATAAAGAGG
Source organism: Octopus bimaculoides (assembly GCF_001194135.2). Classification (NCBI taxonomy): domain Eukaryota; kingdom Metazoa; phylum Mollusca; class Cephalopoda; order Octopoda; family Octopodidae; genus Octopus; species Octopus bimaculoides. The sequence continues at coordinate 36,243,255 of NC_068983.1, read as the reverse complement.
AGAGAGGATTTTTACTCGAGTGTACGCTACAGGACTATGTCCGGAGAATATGATGAGTGGGGCAGCGTTTCCCATTCAAACTGCTCCAGCCTTTGGAATGCCATCCTTGCTGTATGTGGCCGAACATTATCCTGATAGAACACCTTTAGTCTTGAAACCAAAGATGGTCGTTTTTCTTCTAGCGCTGACTTAAGCTGCTCGCGCTGTTCGTAGTAGATCTTTGCTATCGTTTGGTTTGGGTTTAAAAGTTCATATCCCACCAAAGAGATAACAACACCTTCCATGGGTGAAGACCTTCTTTAGCCAGTGGTACTGGTGGTTCTCCTTTCCCTACCCACTGACTTTGGCACGTGATATTTTTACAGAAAACCCATTCCTCGTCACCAATCACTATTCCATTCAAAAAGGTTCACTCATGAGACATGGCAGCAAAGAAGAGCTCGCATTCACTCTTTGCGCGCGATTAGACTCGGAAAGATTGTGACGAACCCATTGATGCAATTTGCGGACCTTTCCGATGGTACGTAAGTGTTGATGAATGGTTGAGTGACCAAATCCAAACTTCTCTGCTGTTTCCTCAACAGTTACGATGGGATTTTGTTCCACCAGGGTTTGCAAGACGTCCTTGTCGAGCTCTACAGATCTTCCAGGACGAGGATTATCTACAATGCTATAGTTTCTGGCTCGGAATTTCTGGAACCACTGTTGACATTGGCCTACGCCTATTGTCCGATCCCCATGTATTGCATTAATATTCCTTGCACTTTTCGATGCGTTGTTGCCTTTATTGAACTCATAAAGCAAAATATGCTGAATATGCTCCTTTGTCACTTCCATTATAGCTTTGATAAAATAACTGTTAAAATCAAACTGCACTCTTCAAAACTTGAACTAAGAATACGGACAAGATAAAGTTAATGACTGCTTTTATAGCAAGTTGATGCAGGTAGTTTATCCCATCCCACTCCAACTTTTAATTTATGCAATTGAAAAAACCGCATTATTTATTGGATGACCCAAAATATATATATATATACATATGTAATACTTCGACCGTGCGAACCAAAGGAGATGGCGACGTAGACGGTAAAGGCTCCTTTTTATCACGTCGCACGGTCGAACACAAAATAAAGATATATATATAAGATAGAAGGCTCGTCGTAAGAGATACGAGCCATTGTGCCAGTAAAAGAACTTAGGACAAACTTAACCGATAGATATATAATGAGAATAAATTTATTAACAAAGTGAAAATGTTTGTCTGTGTGCGCGTGCATGCGACATATAAAATTAACACAGTAGATAAGTCAGGCCTTGGTGTACAAGAGAATGTATACAACAATGTGAAGTGACGGACAGTCGTATAAACAATAGTGTGTGTACAATATGTGAGAGTACCAGTGTGCGTGTGAATGAGAGGAAACACAGAATAATAGAAAGAGTGTCTGTAACATAGACTGTAAAAAGTCTTAAACACTGAGAATAGAGAAAACCAGTTCATACAAGAGTTACACAAGGAGATAGAATGTTCATACGCAGGAAGTTGTGGCCAAGGAGCAGAGCTGTAGTATCACACTATGTGTGTTGAGTGTCGAATGCTGCGACCTGTGTGACCTGGTATAGTATATTCTAGCTGGATAGTTCTGACTATTATTCGTGAGTGAAAACAATCCACTCAACAGCATCGAGATAAACCGCTCTTGTTGATGTTGGTGTTGCTGGCGACGACAACGGTAGACAGTACATTGGTGGTGAAGACGTCGGCGCTGGAACTGGTTGTAGCTGTGTTCTGTATGTGTGTGGTCAACGACCAGACTTGTGAGAGATCTGAAATCGAAGACGATTGCCGTCGTTGGATCGGGCTTATTTATAGGCGAAAAAGGGCTCACCGGAAACCCAGTAAAACTCCTTCTCACGTGATTTTAGCTGAAGCCACGATTGGACGTAAACGCCCCCTTAGCAAGCAGAACATGGGGACAATTGCCGCGCAAATAAGAACCAATCAGGATGATGGACAGAAAGGACCAAGGCAACCGAAGGCTAGTTGTTAGCAGCTTCGTTATCATTTATGATTGAATGCCCGAGAGAGAGGTTTCACTACACATATATACATACATACACACACACACACACGCATATATATATATATATATATATATATAAACACACACACACACACACGCGCGCGCGCACACACACACATACACATTTATATACATACTGCTATTCTGTTGGTTACGACGACGAGGGTTCCTGTTGACCCGATCAACGGAACAGTCCACAGGCTCGAATACAGGAGGAATTTTCATCTTAACCTCCTTTTATATTTAGAATATGCTACACACAGGATGTGGCATCTTCGAGCAGATGACTCTCCCGGCAACTGCTCGAGTAATCAGTACCTTCACTCCAGTGGCGTGACATAAGCGGTGCGGAGTGTACGGACCGCACAGGGCGATTCCTTTATACGAGAGCATGTTTCTAGTAGTCGAAGTTGTGTTAATTTTATAGGAAAGGTTGGCCAAAATCCACACTTCAATACTGATTAAGTTGTCTCTGCTGTTAATGTTCCTTAAAATTTTCACGCTTCATACCAATATAATCGGTGAGGGTTTTGATAAATGCTTAATAGAATGTTACTAAACCACTCAAGAATTCATTTTATTAATCCATTTATTTCTATTCTCGAAAGATCTTTTTTGAAGAATATATAATAAAGGAGGGAACGAAATGTTACATATTATAAGTACCTGTACAGGTGTGGAAATGGTTGCAATAAAACAACCAGAAAAAATATAATAATAAGGTAAATGAAAAGTGGAAAGTGAGACGGGCGTAGGAAGGAAAATAAAATCTTAATGAAATTTCTGCATGAGAGGTTTGCAAATATCGAGAGGATTGCATTGATGTCAGATTTGATAGCACCCTCGTTATCTAGTTTTGGAGCGATGCCACAAGATGTAAAACATAACACGAACGAGTCAGTGACGTCAGTATGTTCCTCCTATTCAAAAAATAAGATGAATATAATATAATAAAACATTAAATATAAAAAATAAAAGCAACTAATCTCAAAGAAATTATCAAATGACTGCGTTGGAGGTAACGAAGTCTTTTCTTGATCATAGCTGACACACTGATTATTCTACCCGTTATCGCTGATTCGTAGAATATTTCAGCAAAACAAGATGAAGTGGTTCAACCAGTAAATAGAACTGATCCCGTCTTTTAAATGTGTACGAGACAGTGAAAAATATCTTAAAATATCTTAATGAAATACGGTCAGACATCAATTTTGTTTCTCATGCGTTAATCTCCCGCTGACTGAATTTGTATTCCAGTTGAATTTCAGTCATCTTTATAGTGTAATCAAAACCGTACGTGTTCCCTTGTCGTGTGTGTGTGTGTGTGTGTGTACACATGTGTGTGTGTACACATGTGTGTGTGCGCGTGCGTGCGTGTGTGTAAAAATATGCGTGTATCTGCGTCATACATACACGAAGTGTTTTTGTGAGTGCGTATGAATGTGCGCATGTATGTCTATACGTGTGTTTGGTATGTGTGTACGTGGGTGTGTACATGTACATGGGTATGTGCGTGTGTGTGTGTGTGTGTATGCGCGCGTGCGATATCGTGCGTATATGTTTACGGATATCCAGATTTAATCATCGGTAAAAATATTTACATAATCCACGAAGCAACATATAAATAAACGTAGACTTATCAATAAACACATAAATAAATCAATTCTATATTTTTAGAATTATGCTCCTTATACATTGATAAAAAAATGGATAAAAAATTTTAGGAAGTTGAAAATATATATATGTTAAAAGGCATACGAGATTAAAAAGCCAGATTTTTACAAAACGTATAGCTGTTGATGGTTGGAAGGCTCGGGCTAAAGAGAGATATAGATATGGTTTTAATCACTCGCTCACAATTCAGATAAAAGATATTATTTTCCGAACGCACGATGTTCTTGTAATTTCTCTCGCAGTCGAGAAAGGCTGGCAAGCTCGTTTGAGACGGAAAGGAAGGAATGGAATTTCAACCATGTTTCGTGGTCTGCTACCACAACAGCTCCTTTATAGGATCCAGTTAGCTAAAGACATCATCAGGAGGAACCACGTCCGGTTTCGGCCCCTACTCCTCTACCGTTTTGAGTTTTTATAAAGAACTGTAGGCTAAAAGCAGGGTTGTAAACAGGTTGTCCCACGTGAATTTATTTAGGACCTCCAACTGGTTATACACGGCAGTTGGTACAATCGAGTAAGAGACAAATTGCGCCAATACCAACCAATCAGAGTAGTAGACACGACGGGATCCAAATAGCGGCCAAAGGTTAGCTGCTCCCTGTTACGTTCGAATGCACGTATATATAATAAATGGGAGAGAGGAATTTCACCCGTGTCTACGCTACAAGTCTATTAAGCAATCCTCAACATTAAGCCATCGCGTTATTCAGTCTTTAGAACTTTCTTTTTGTACCCCCATAAAAGGCCGCTTTTAATTAATCGCAGAGTGTTGAAAGGCGGCTGAGCAATATGCGCCTCTATTCTTGCCAACAGAGGGCCCAGCCAGACAAACCAAGAAGGCAGCTAAGACAGAAGGCGCAGATAGATAACCAGAAACTTCCGTCATCACGAAGTTAGCACAATTGTTTTTAGATATGTTGAGCAAGCCGTACGGCTTACTGTAAACTCAGAGCAGTATCTCTTACCCAGTATGTAATTATTGTTGTTGTTAACTGTAAAAGGCCAACGCTGTTTGTCTTCTTTGTTAAATGTTCGTGAATGTCGTTCATTTACTTCTTCGCGCAGCCCAAGAAACATTTTCATTCATTATAATTCAAACAGCAACCACAGCAGCATCGACAAAGCACTATAACATCCGATGACACAACATGCCAGCAACACTCCCGACAAAACCAATAACTGAAGGAAATGGAAGCAGTTATGATGGCGATAATTATTCCTTTGTTCTGAAGTGTGTATATTTACAATATTCACTGCAGAGTGACAGAATCAATAAAGTGTTTAATATAATGGTTGTGGAATGGTAGGATCGGTAGAATGGTGGATAACCTAGAAGTGAATTAGTAGAATATGATGCGTAGCAGATAAAAAGACGATTAATTAGCAGAACTGGTTGAATGTTGATTGAAGTATCATGCAGCATTTAGTTACACTTCTTTACGTTTCTGACATTTGAATCCCACAATGATAAACCTTATTCTTTTAGGGTTGATAAAATAAAGTACCTGTCAAGTACAGAGGTCGATATAATTGTCATTTCTCCTGCTCCTAAATTTGAGGGAATGCATCAATGTTGGAAATTAATATCTATATCTATAATAAGTTTCAATCAATCATTCATTAAGTGTACGCAGAAGAGCGGTAATCCAAACAATAACGCATTCATTCTCAATACGTTCGAGTGGCTTCGAACGTGAATAGCTGATCGCTGTTGTTTTTCATCATCAGAGAACATTTCCTCCTTTTAGACGATCTGAGTTCATAACATACACGTTTCTATTCTACCCAGATCTTCTCTTGAATTCTTCACTTTATTTTCTAATCTCCTTTTCTACATTTGCTCGAACTCAAAAAGGAGAAATGGTGACGAATGGAAAAAACAGAGGACTCCTTTTATTTAAACGTGTCACACGGTCGAACACAAAATAATATATCAATGATGATATACAAACAATGTTATACTTCGATAACATTAGTGAATTCGTAAATACCAGTAATGAAGAGACGATAGAAGGCAACCGTATGAGATGAATAACAGAAATATTTATTATGGCGTTAAAGATGTATGTCTGTGTGTGAGTGTGAATGCGACATATAAGAACATAATCAAAGACAGGCCGTCGTACAAAGAAATGTATGTATGTGAGTGATACA
>NC_068983.1:36233422-36236724 GCF_001194135.2 Octopus bimaculoides | reverse complement strand
GAACCGAGACCAATTTGCTGGGTATGAGTTGATCTATTTATAGAGAATTATCGGCTCCCGAATGCTTCAGAAAAATACTCTGTCACGTGACCTTATTAGGGGCTGTGATTGGTCAGTTTGCGTTCTGGCGGGAACGGTTCGAAGAAGTTGCCGCTTCGAATAATAATCAGTCACGTGATGACAAGGTTGATGTTTTCCGCTACGCCCGCGTTTGTTTATATTTAAATGAGAAGAATGGCGATAGCAGTTTTGTATCTAATGGCGATAGGTAGTTTTGTATGTAATGGCGATCGAGGTGTTAGTTTCACTACAACCGTATAAGGGGACTTTGAGATACCGTAGTGTTTCGACCTTATTGTGTGACTCCTCAGTCAAATGTTCCCCGTTGGACCGATGAATTTAACACTATCACAGATCTTGTTTAGATTCTCACTGTTCTGTGTGGACCTCATAAATTATCTATTTGGCAGGCAGATATCAGCACACATCAACAAATAATTTGTTTGTTCATTTCTTGCACCGGTAAACCGCTTATGTTATGAATAGACATCGTCTAAAGAGAAGAGATGTTCTCCGATGGTGAAAAACAATAGCGATCAGATATTCACATTCGAATTGAGATTAGACTGATATGTTATTGCTAAATTTCAATCAGTTTGATTTCCAGTAATCAAATGTCTTGTGCGTTCTGTCTACCAGACAGAATTAAAATTAAGAATCTTTAATTCTAAACTGAGGATAATAAACGTAATTTTGTTTATTGTTTTTGTTTTGGTTTGTTTGTTTTTGTGGGATTGTTTCGTTATTAATTTTTTATTGAATCCAGTCGGAGGGTTTATCTCCGTAACGATCAAGATCTTGGTCGTCATGGAGATGAAGGGAGTCAAAATACATTCTACATTCTCTATATGCAAAATCTGAAATGTTAAATTTTAGTTCATACAGTTCTATATTTAAAAGATGAGGACTTATTTACATTATTTACATTTGACGGATATTTGTCCTCAGCTTGTTTGTTGTTAACAACAAACAAGATGAGGACAAATATCCATCAAATGTAAATAATGTAAATAATGTTAAATTTTAGATTTAAATTTGAATTCACCTGAAGAAAACGGGTTATTTTTTTCCTAATGTAATTAATTTGTTCACCAATAAAAAGCGGTCTGAAACAGCTGTAGTGAATCTCAGCCGATTCGTGTTACTATTTATACTACACTACACTCGAAATATTCCCTATATTGGATCGAGAACTTCAGTGGACCGCGGACTGCATACTGGAGTATACCTGTGTGTGATTTTACATATACATGTGTACTTATTCCGATGAGTATATTGATCTGTCTATGTGTATGTATATGTAAGTGATAGCACAAGTCTGTATATACATTGGTATGCAAATAAATGTCCATATATATTGTTGATACACGGATATGCTGTTCTCGACCCAACTATTGTGAAGGCATGTGCCTTAGTGGTTAGGCTATTCGCCTCACGATCGCAAGGTCATGAGTTCGATTCCTAGCAACGTGTTGTGTTCTCGAGCAAGACATTTTATTTCACGTTGCTCCAGTTCATTTAGTTGACAAAAATGAAAAGTACCTGTATTTCAAAGGGCCAGTCTTGTCACACTCTGTGTCATGCTGAATCTCCCTGAGAACTACTTTAAGGGTACAAGTGTCTGCGGAGTGCTCAGCCACTTGCACGCTGATTTCACGAGTAGGTTGTTCCGTTGGTCGGATGATCGACTGGAAATCTTGTCATCGTAACCGACGGGGTGCCAGTGTCATACATATATCACAGCACCACTTGGTCGGTACTACGAAATGCAAAACCTTATAACACAGACTCCAAAGTATGTAACATTTACCTACAGGAAACACTTGAAATAATATTATGTAAGGATGAAAATAATAAACTAACACTCAAAGATAATCCTCACATGCAACCATAAACTGGAATTTAGGAAAAATATAGTGGGTGAGCTGAAAGTCACGCACCAAACCATTTGACATTTTATCAGGTTGAGTAAAAAGTAAGCATCGTTTTGAACCATGAAGAATTGGTACCAGGTTTTTGTAGAGTTTTAATTTTTTCTAAGCATTTTTTAAACCTTTTTTTTTATTATTGTCTGATAATACAGACATAATCTTACCCAAATGCATCAATAAATTAATATTGATATTTTTTTCGCCGTTGTTACAATCATCTGAAATGGAACTGTCAAAGCGCGATATTCGAGCAATTTTGCTATTCAACTTAAGAAAAGGACGTAAAGCAGCTGAGACTGCCCGCGATATCAACGAAACGTTTGGTGAGGAAATGACCAGTGAGTAGTCAGCTCGAAAATAGTTTAAACGATTTTGCAGCGGAGACCTGAGCCTTGAAGATCGTGAGCGTAGTGGACGCCCATCTGTCATCGATAACCACTCGAGAACTGGCAAAAGAACTTTAAGTTGGCCAGAAAACAGCCTGCAACCATTTGCATGCAAGCGGAAAATCAAAAAAGCTCGACAAAAGGGTACCACATGATTTGAATGAAAATCAGAAAATGCGCACATATGAAAGTTGTTCGTCGCTTCTTCTCTGTAACCAAGCTGATCCATTTCTCGACCGTGTTGTAACTTGCGATGAAAAGTGGATTCTGTACAATAATAAAAAACGTTTTTCGCAGTGGTTGGATCAAAATGAAGCACCAAAAACCTTCCCTAAACCCGAGCTCTTCAAAAAGAAGGTTATGGTGGCTGTTTGGAGGTGTACTGCTGGATTCATCCACTATAACCTCTTAAAACCCGGAAAAACCATTACGGCAGAAACATATTGCCATGAAATTGCCAAAATGAACGAAAAGCTGCTACTCCTCCATCCCAGACTGGTCAACATAAGTGGATCAATCATTCTTCATGACAATGCTCGACCACACGTTTCACTAATGACGCTCCAGAAGTTGAAGGAACTTGGCCACGGAGTTCTTCCCCACCCAGCTTATTCCCCAGACCTTTCTCCTACCGTCCACCACTTTTTTAAGGACCTTAGTCGTTTCCCACGTGAGAAGGAGTTCAAAAATCAAACTGATGCTGAAAGTGCGTTCAAAGAGTTCATCAGCTCCAGAACTCCAGATTTTTAGGTTACCGGAATAAACAAACTTGTAGCTCGTTGGCAAAAATGGGTTGATTGTAATGGTACTTAGTTTGATGAATAAAATTTCCGCATTGTTGAAATATATTGTGATGAATTTCATGTTTCAAAACGTCGCTTACTTTTTACTCAGCTTGATATTTATGTTATGTTAGGGGGGGGGG
>NC_068983.1:36232266-36233355 GCF_001194135.2 Octopus bimaculoides | reverse complement strand
GTGATGAAAGGCGACGAGCTGGCAGACTCGTTAGCACACCGGGCGAAATGCTTAGCGGTATTTCATCCACCGTTACGTTCTGAGTTCAAATTCCACCGAAGTTGACTTTGCCTTTCATCCTTTCGAGGTCGATAAATTAAGTATCAGTAAAACACAGAGTCGATGTAATCGACTAGTTCTCTCCCCAACAATTTCAGGCCTTGTGCCTATAGTAGAAAGGATTATGTTAGAGGAGTGATTCGCTCCCTTACTCACAATATATTGGACACAGTTTGTGTATTGTTAACCAGCTGGAAAATACGTTTCTTGTAGTTAAAATGTAGTAACATAGTTCTTTATAGAACAGTCATGTTATAGCGGCAAAAAATGTTACCGTCTAGTAGTGTTACCATTTATATCTCGTTTAGAGATTTTAGAACTAGCTATTTTGCTCGTTATGTTAGTATTATTATTCATTTTGTTCATCATGTACAGGTACGTGTGTACTCATCATTATCTTATTTTATTCAATTTTAGAAAAATCGAAGTATGTCTTTGACAATTCCAGTGTGTATTGAACTTATTTTGTGCGTGACTCTTGGTCCGCCCAGTAAGATGTTCAAAGTGAAATTACTATATTTATTAACTCAAAACTGTACTTAATATAAGGTGATTAATTTTAATGACATGTTAGTATTATTGTTTACCTGTATTATGTAATGATTATTATAGTTTGAATGTGCCGATGATCATGAAATGGTATTAATATGTTATTTGCTAGAAAATGCTATTATAATATTTTCGGTATCATTGCAGGTAGGTTTAAATATAAACACGTTAGTATGAAACAAAAATTTGTAAAATTATAAGTACTGTGTGGGAGTAAAAACATTGATTTAACCTGACAATATAAAATGAGGAGAATCGCTGATACTTAGTATGTATACATATGTGCGTATTACATGAGTAGGTATGTATGTATGACAGATAAAAGTAGAAATACATGCATAAAAATGAGCGTTTGTGTATACACACACACTTCGAATTATATATATATATATATATATATATATATAGAGAGAGAGAGAGAGAGAGAGAGAGAGAGAGAGA
>NC_068983.1:36230235-36232079 GCF_001194135.2 Octopus bimaculoides | reverse complement strand
TATATATATATATATATATATATATATATATATATATATATAGAGAGAGAGAGAGAGAGAGAGAGAGAGAGAGAGAGAGAGAAGGAGAGAGAGAGAGAAGGAGAGAGAGAGAAGGAGAAAGAGAGAGAAGGAGAGAGAGAGAATTCAGTTAGAGGTTATGTTACTCTCATGAAGAGATGGTGTCATCCAAGGAAATACTGGTTAATTACCTAATATTTTAGGGGGAATTGATATCCTAAAAATAATAGGTGTGTATATAAGCTGTAATTTATATTCATGTAAAGGAAGAAGAAAATGGTGATTTTCAAGTTAATAAACATTTATTATCAGCAACAAATCGATCATTATCCCTTACAGCTGTTTCAATTATACACAGTGAAATTAATTAAATATTGAGTTCATATTTCTGAGCATAATCTCTTCAGAGGGGAAAAATATACCCTTAAATGTTTTGTATGTTTGTTACAAACAAGCATGCAAAACATCTAAGTGTTTATTTTTCCCCCTGAAGAGATTATGCTCAGAAATATGAACTTAATCTATATATATAAAACAAAGGATGGGTGTGCGTGTGTGTTTGTGTACGTGTATGTTTCTGTGTGACTGTGTCTGTGTGTGTAGTACGTATGCATTTCTACAATTTTCAACCGATTTTTACCAAACTTTAGACACACATTACTTATGTGCCAAGGATGATCATGCACTATAAGACCTTTGCCCAGAGCTCCCACGTAATGCGAGAAACCGACTAGGGAAAAAGGTGTTTCACATGGCTTTTTCTCTAAAAACTGCATTTTCAACCGATTTTCTCCCTTTAACGTCTACAGTTTTCAAGCGATTTTTTCCCTTTTTCTCTCTTTCTTTTTCTCATTTTCACCTTCTGCAATACTTCCTCTCTTTAAGTCTATGTCTGTTTCTTTCGCTCACTCTCTCTCTCCCTCTCCCTCTCTCTCTCTCTCTCTCTCTCTCTTTCTCTCTTTCTTTCTTTCTTTCTTTCTCTTTCTCTCTCCCTGTCTCTCTGAAAATTAACTTCAGTGCATTTCAGTTTTGCCGTGCGTAAGTATCTTTGTCTTCACGCTATTTGTACGTTCTCCCTACAACATTACTTTACTTATTTTTAATTTTTTGCACTCAGTCTATTTATGAACACTATTTACATTTCTCCCTCTATCGAAAACCGTTGTGATACAGCCGATAAGCATTCATTACTAACCAATGGGAATTCAAGCACGCCATGAGAGTTCATGCGTTAGAATAAGATATCCTAAAGTGGCTCAAGTTTTTTCACTCAAGCTACTTTCTTCTACAGCTTTATACTCTAAAATAGAGTTTGTAATTTCTGTCTAAAAATTGACTTCCTTCTGTGATATAATATTATTTCACTTTCATTCTTTCACTTTTAATTCTAATGTGATAAGACTATAATATTGTTTCACACTTTTGTGTGTGCTCTGGCAATGGCGGTGTGGATAGTGGTGAGAGGATATCTACGTAGGATGAAGTGGTGAACCATGAGTTGAGACTGAGTCTCAAAGTCATGGTTGTCACTGCAGAGCCTGCGCAGATGGAGGAATTGGGAATAGGGGATGCAGAGCTTGGTGTGTTTAGGGTGGGAGGAGGATAAGTTGAGGTATGGGTGGGAGTCTGTGTGTTTGTAGTAGATGGAGGTAGTGAGAGTGAAGTGATTAATGCTGACTGAAATGTCGAGAAAGGCGACGGAAGTGTCGGAAATAGTGCAGGAGAAGTGGGGGGGGCAGGATGGAAAGATTTGACAAAAGAGAGGAAGGAGTCAAGTTGTTCGCGGGAGAGTGAGGTCGCACCGATACAGTCGTCAATATAACGAC
>NC_068983.1:36224780-36227362 GCF_001194135.2 Octopus bimaculoides | reverse complement strand
TATATAGTCTCGGGCCGACCAAGGTCTTGTGAGTGGATTTGGTAGACGGAAACTGAAAGAAGCCTGCCATGTGTGTGTGTGTGTCTGTCTGTCTGTGTTTGTCCCCCACGCAACGTCGCTTAACAACCGATACTGGTAAAAGAAACCAATAGGCTTACAAGGAATAAGTCCTGGGGTCGATTTGCTCGACTAAAGGCGGTGCTCCAGCATGGCTGCTGTCAAATGACTGAAACAAAAGAATAAAAGAATATATATATATACACGCTCGCACAGATATACACGCGCACGCGTGCATGTACACATAAACACATACACACACACTAAACACGTAATGTAGACGTAAGCAGACGCAGTTAAAGGTAAAGTTACTAGACTGGAAAATTTTAATCTAAGTCGAAATAATTCTGGGTCAAACAACTTAAGTGAACTATTTGATATTTTTAACATGAGGGAGGCTGATATCACAAACAGCTGATGTTGTTCTAGTTATTGTTACCATCGGCAGCGGCGTCAACGACCTTGTTATTTAGCTTAAGATCTGCTCTGTCGAGTAGACCGCTGATAAAACCCTTTCGATTCAACCACGACCTTCCCGCCAGTTTCTGCCAGAGCTGGATTAATCATTAAGCAAAATAAGCACGTGCTTTGGGAATCAAGGGAGGGAGGGGGCACCACAGAAATGGTAAATGGTTTACGGCACAACAGAAATCACTTTAAACTTGCTAAAATAATATTCGGGATGCCTTTATCTCTACTAAGTATAGATGCAGATGTGTTGCCTAAGATTAATTTTGAGGATCTGATCAAAGACTTTGCAATTCAAAAAAGTAGGAGGAAACTTTTCAAATATAAACAAAGTATACAAAAATAAACATTATTTTCCCTCTTACTGTTTTGTTTCATTTCAAAAAATAAAAAAATTATTTTATTGTTTGTTATTGTTTATATTTTGAATTACATAATCTTTTTATGGGGACACTAAAATCTTTTTAAGTGCTTAGGACCTCGATGGGTCTTAATCCAGCCCTGGTTTCTGCCACAGTATATCGCGGGATTACATATCCAATGTGTCTTTTATAAACGGTAGTGTAACTGGCGGGGTATTTGGCTGTTATTCCTTACAGGTCGATCGTTCACTTAACAGTAGATCTTGTGGAATTTCTTCCAACCACTTAAAGTATTTCAAATTTTCACCAGGTTCTTTCAAACTTTTTACTGATGCAACTTGCTTATTAATTTCCAGGGGTGGGGGGAATGAATGCGATGTTCGTTATCGGTATGCAAAACTACATTTAAAAAAAATAAATAATGAGGTGGAAATTTGAAATACTGCAGGTGGTTGGAAGAAATTAGAAAAGATCCTAAACAGTAACTAGGACCGCCTCAACAACACTATAAGCTCCCGAACAAAGCAATGTCCTGAGAACCCTACAAATACAATTGCAACATACATTTGCATTAAGTCCCTAGACTCTTGTGGGCCCCGGGTAAGCGACCATAGCTTGCCCGGTGCTCATAAGTGTACTCCACTCCACGACTTTGTTTCCTCGTAACTTTCAGCAAAATGGATTTTTTTTAATGAAATTTCCTACAAATATGTTTCAGATTGTGAAGATTCCGATTATATCGGAATTTGTTGGGGAAATTTTTTTCCGATGGTGTGGAGAGGAGTTTCAGAAAATTCACACGAGCCGGCTATGTTTCCTCATTTTGCTTTTTTTCTTCAAACTTTCGTGTTACATTTTCTGCTTGAGGAGGAAGAGGAAATGACAGTGGTCATGAGAGATCAAAACTTTCGGAGATACGTCCTCGATAGAGTAGAGTGCGATTATGTTGAAAAAAATTAGAAGACTAACATACATTTATGGCAAATATACAAATGAGAAATTTGTTTTATTTAACTATACTTTAAGGTAGAATTTTTTCATTTGAAAGTTGATATTCATTTCATCATTTTTGTATAGGCAACAAGAAATTTGATAAAAACTAAATTATAATTATTCTAACCTGGGGGAAAAAAAACACGAAACAAAACTCCGTTGCTGGAAAACTCAGACTTTCCCGCTGACCCAACGGATCGCGAGTAGTCTAGTTCATTATGAATATTACCCTTACTCATTGATTTAATCACAAATCATAAATGGAAAGCTTTTGTTATACCCCAGCTTGAAATTTGGTGGCGGGTGCCCGGAAATAACACTGCACACCTCACAGCGCATTGTATCACGATCCTTTCTATTATAGGCACAAGACCTGAAATTTGAAGGAGGGAATAGTCGATTACATCAACCCAGTACTCGACCGGTGCTTGATTTATCAACCCCGAAAGGATGAGAGGTAAAGTCGACCTCGGCGGAATTTGAACTCATAACGTAGCGACGAGCTAAGCATTTCGTTCAACGTGCTAACAATTCTGTCAGCTCGCCACCTTAGCGCATTGTATCATAGTATGGTATGTATTTAATATGGTACCCTGCTACCCGTAATAGCTCTAATAATAAAGTACTAGAAGAGACATATTATGATAAATCTTATGAGAACATAATTCTGCTCTGTATGGCAAAAAGTCAACGAATTTTCTG
>NC_068983.1:36220654-36224342 GCF_001194135.2 Octopus bimaculoides | reverse complement strand
CTGAAATTTTCCTTTCTTGCATTATTTTCCAAAATAAAAAAGAGAGAGAGAGCACTCCCTTGGTTACGATGACGAGGGTCCCAGCTGATACGATCAACGGAACAGCTTGCTCGTGAAATTAACGTGCAAGTGGCTGAGCACTCCACATACACGTGTACCCTTAACGTAGTTCTCCGGGAGATTCAGAGTGTGACAACGCTAGCTCTTTGAAATACAGGTACAACCTATTTTTGCCAGCCGAGTGGACTGGAGCAATGTGAAATAAAGTGTCTTGCTCGAGGACGCAACGCGTCGCCAGAATTTAACTCACGACTTTACGAGCGTCAGCCGAATACCCTAACCACTAAGCCACGCGCCTTCACAATTTTTCCGCGATAGTTTAACAGTATATAACTATTTTAACAGTATAACTCAGTCATGGGCAAACTGTAACTCGCAGGACTTTCTGAACAGTACGGCTAAGGAAGAATTACCTTGAATTCTTTTTTACGAGTGTGACCCGCTTCTCGAGAAAGGTTGCACATGCCTGGTATACGTTTAATGTTTTATTTTCAGAGTAGATTTTAAGGTTGCTTTAAAGTCGAGTTGTTTTCCAAAACAATTAATAGCAATGACGTGAGTGAGTTGGATTGCCTCATAAAATAATACCAGTGTAGCGATGATTCGAAACCGTATTCCTGGATACGCGGTCAGGTATCGCAACCGAACCACAGTAGTTTCACATAATCGGTCTAGTAAACAACCAACCAGCGCCAAGCCGTGGTGCAATATAATCTTTTAGAATCTTCACCTTGCATCCTATAAAAAGTCGCTTTGGCGCCTAAACTCTGTAGAATGTTGAGGCATCCGAGTAACATGAGTTGCCAGGCAGATGGCCAATGCAGACGGCCAACCTGACGGCTTAGGACAGATGACCCAGAACCTTCGTTGCCATGAAGATACCTCAGTTGATTTCAGATATGCTGGACTAATTGCATGTTACCGTATCAATAGCTTTCTAATCTCAGCGTAATATCTCTCTCCCAGTCTGTTATCAGTAAAAGTCAACGCAGATTGTCATTATGTATCATGCTAAAATCTTCTGTTAAATGTTCGCGGGTTTTGTTAAGTTATTTCACCACGCAGCCAAGAAACATATTTTCATTCATCAACTCTCAGCCACGGCACAACAAACAACCAGTACCCTTAAGCGACACCAGTTTCTTTTATTTTGATTATTGACGTTTTTCCTGTTTTCCTCCACATTTGCTGTTACTGTATTGTTTGTAAAATGATGCAAATAAAAAGAGACTGTATGCGAAAATTAAAACATATTTAAAAACAAATTAAAACAGATCTTCAGTTTTTTATTTAAACTGATGTCGCTGAATTAGCAATTTCAGTATATCACTGTATGTGTATGTATTTGTATCTATGGTCTCAATGATAACATCCCGCCCGACCAATCTCTGATTTATAAAGTCCGCCATACCAATGCTGTTCCCCATTTATTAACCGTAAAGCCCAATTGGAAAACGTGCGCACAAGCAAAATTAACATCATTTCTATGTAGACCAATCACATTACCACTAAATTTATGCATGTTCTTCATAAAAGATAATTGTTCTTTCAATTCACTTTTATACCATTGCTGTCTTAGCTTCTTTTCATTCTTTAAATACAAATGATAACGTACGTGTTCATTCTTAACATGTTCTAACAAATTCGAATGCTGTTTTATTCGCTATCAAAGAATAACCTCCTTTCAGACAACCTGTGTTAACAACATGCTTGATACTATGATTTAAGAGACTTTTAGATACTGCATAGCTTTCCCGCCTCCGGGAAAGATATGCAGTGATATACATCTGGAAAGTCCTAGAAAAACTTGTGCCAAACTTTGGCATCGAAAGTTACTCAAACAGCAGAATAGGGCGCCACTGAATAATGCCAAAGATCCCAACATTGTCATCAGGATACAGAATCAGATACTGCAACAGTTTGGGTTTCAAGGGCCCACAGCTTTTCAATATCCTCCCAAAAAGCCCGAGTGACCTACACGGGGTGGATGTAGGTGTCTTCAAAGCAAAACTGGATCTATTCCTGCCAAGAGTTCTAGATGAGCCTACCTCAGGAAACATAGATGAGGGCAGCGGCATCAAATTCCTTCAGTTATCAAATGCAATATTTCAGAGGAAGTTTCAAATAGTGAAAGTGTAGCAATGGTAATGGCGCTACCCCAGCATGGCCACAGCTCTTGCGCTGAAACTAATAAGTGAAAGAAAGAGAAAGAAAATACCGGTGTTTCGACTCGTTGGGTAATTCCGTGTTCCTGTTCAGAACTGCAAATATTCCGTAGAGTATTTAATAACGTTGATAACGAAGAGGAGGGTGGAGACTTTATTCACATCCAAAAACTTCTTTATTTAAAAGTTTTCTACAGAAAACTTTCAAATGAAGACGGGATCTTTTCTGTTTGGCTGTCAATTTCCAGTCTCTTCAGTTTGTTCGAATTGATTTCATATTCGGTGTAATGATGTAGTTTTATATTCTAATTCTAGCCATGAAATTCATTTTCTCCATAAATCAATAAATAAAGAGTTGTTAGCTTTTAAAGTTTGCAAATTTTGGGTAATTTTGGCTAATCGTAAGCCACAGACACAATCATGCCTGTTTCCATAGTAACAAGCCAAACATGAGAACTTTTGTCTGCGAGATAACACGTTTTGTCAAATATATTCTACGCGAAAGCATGTGCGTCAACGCTATGTTCTACTACTTGTCCCCATCTGTTGCTTGTATCCTGGTCGAGAGACGTGCTAAAAATAACGGCCAAATATGCCTTAAATCACGCACCCCACACTTTTTTTTTCTTTGCATAATCGTATGAATCCCGAGTGTAGAATACAAAAATAAAAAAAAGTTATGAGGAGTTATATGTCATGCGTAAAGCAGAAGTTGATATATTTAGTTTCGTATTAAAATACTTCACGCACAAAATGACAGCTTCCGAGTCCTGTTTTCTGACTGGTTGAAAATTATCAAACTTCAAATCTCTATATTTTTTTTTAATTTTTTTTTTATGTTCTGGAAAAAGCGATATATCTCCTGAGATTCAGCTTGGAAAACTACATAAATACACCAAATTTTAAAATCTTTTATAAACTTAGATATTTCCACAGCTGCAGCCAAACAAATCCACTCACAAGGTTTTCGTTGCCCAGAGAAGACACTTTCCCAAGGTGTCACACAGTGGGACTGATCCCGAAACCATGTGATTGGGAACACCCACGCATATATATTTGCATATATGTATGCGTGCATGTATGTATGTATGTATGTATGTATGTATGTATGTTACGAATTACTACTAAGATTTTCAATGTTTTCAGTTTGTGATCGCAAGAAACCAGTCCGCCATAAGCTCATGAAATCTCAGTACAGAAACAATAATAGTTATATTAATATTGAAACGATAACAATAAAATGATAAATAGTACCAATAAAATGATAAATATTAAGGCCAGTAATTGTGGAGCAAACAGGCGATATGCTAGATGAATAATTGAATAAGAACTGGAAGAAAATGTAGTGTTGGTTGGTAATGGTGGTAGAAGGCTTAATGGCAACGGTGATCTTGGTAGTAGTAGTAGTAGTAGTAGTAGTAGTAGTAGTAGTAGTAGTAGTAGTAGTAGTAGTTGTTGTAGTA
>NC_068983.1:36212547-36220644 GCF_001194135.2 Octopus bimaculoides | reverse complement strand
AGTAGTAGTAGTAGTTGTTGTAGTAGTAGTAGTAGTAGTAGTAGTAGTAGTAGTAGTAGTAGTGATGGTGGTGGTGGTCGTCGTCGTCGTCGTTGTGATGGCGATGGTGGTCATGGCGATAGTGGTGGTGGTGGTGGTGGTAGTTGCAGTTATGGCTATCGTGTTGATGATCGTAATGGTGGAAACGGTGGTGGTATAGTGATGTAGTGGTGATGGCAATTGTGATATTGATAAAGGAAGTGATAATAATGGCGGTGATAGTGGTCATGGTGGTGCTATGAAGATAATTTATCTTTATTATCAGTATTCACCGATTCATGCCAAAAATATATTACGATTTTCTACTTTCTACTACTTTGAGTCTGCTATCTTAACGCTGTCAATTAGGAAAAAAAAGCCGTCTTTATGTATTTTTGCCAAATTCTCTGTCCCTCTCTCTTCTCGCTGAGGCATCCAGATTGAAATTTTTGAAGAAGGAATAATGTTATAATTCCCATGACTGGCTTGAGTTATGACAAGAAAAATTACTTGAAGAAGATCAATTAAAACTAGAGAAATACGTGGGAAGAGGGGGGCATAAAAATGAAGTTACTCACTTTTGAATATGTTTTTAACTTTCAAATACTCTAAACATGAAAGTATAGTATTTTTACGGTAAAATTATATGTACGAGTGTGCACATACGTATTAAGTATGACTATACATAATTATATTTCATTTAACGCTACTTTGTGCGATCCTAATTAATTTATGTCAGCTTGACAAAGTTTTCCGCACATCAACAACTGTACCCTTCGCTATTCTAATATAACAGCGATCAGCTTTTAGTGGTATACGTAGCTGGCGAAGCGGATAAATGTGGAAACGTATGCGTCTTACGGTCCAGTGACGTCATTCATAGCTTAGTGGTGTGTTTACATCCATATTGTCTATAAGGACAATTCTTTTCACTCGAGACAACTCGTGTAGCGTATTGTTTTTCCATGTTCTAATGTACACGAACCTATTAAATATGACTTACATAACTATATTTCATTCAACGTTGCTTAGTGCATACCTAATTAAAACTTTTTTCTATATATTGTAGCTTTCATTTCCTCTCGTCTTTGCTTATTTTGTCTTATAACGCTTTGATGAAATTACAACTTTTACTATAGAAAATTTACAAGCAAAGAAATGAAACGAAAAATCGAAACAATCTATAACTGTTCACTTTTGTAAATTGCATTGTTTTGTTTGTTTTTTTTCCTTCGAGTAAATTAATTAATATTATGATTAATTAAACAAATAGCATCGTAAGTCACTTATTAACCGACTATATATGACGTAAACAATGACGACAGAAATTAATGATATTACACCTATCCTAGAAATTGTTTTCAATATCTTAATCAAAGAAAAAGGTAAAAACGAAAAGATTAAATTTCCGAATCTTTTATCTTTTACTTGTTTCAGTCATTGGACTGCGACCATGCTGAGGCACCACCTCAAACGGATCTTTTTTAAAACGGGGGCCACATTTTTCATTAACGAAACACTTTGAAACTTGGAACACTGGTAGAATGTGTCATATAAAACATCTTTTTCTCTTAGTCTTCTTTAAAAAAAAAGAAATCCATAAATTATTCCATGTTAAAGTTGTCGTATTTCTGTAATTTCAACCAATCACTGACGTCCATTCAGCCGATATACATTAAGCGCCGACTACATAAACAAACGATTCTGAAACAATTAACCCTAACCCTAACCCTAGGGTTAGGGTTAGGGTTAGAGTTGTGGTTAGGGTTAGGGTTAAAGCAAATTTAAAATGAAAAAAGCAAATAAAACGAAGAATCGTTTGTTTATGTAGTCGGCACTTAATGTATATCGGCTGAATGGACGTCAGTGATTGGTTGAAATTATCGAAATAAGACAATTTTTTACATGAAATAAATTCAAATACAAAAATATTTTTCTGTTCTATAACACAAAATAGATAAGTATACGAAGTTTGAAAGTCTTTCGGTACCAAAAACACTACGTAAAACATTAATGAAAAATGCTGCCCCCGTTTTAAAAAAGATCCCCTCAAACAATGCGACCCCATTTTTTAAAGCCTAGTACTTACTTATTTTATCGGACTTCTTTGCCGAAACGCTAAGTTAAGAGGACATAAACAAACCAACACTGATTATCAAGCGATGGTGGGGACAAACACAGACACAGTTTCCGTCTTCCAAATCTACTCACAAGGCATTAGTCGACTCGGAGCTATAGTAGAAGACACTAGTCCAAGATACTGCGCAGCGGGACCGAACTTGAAACCATGTGGTTGCATGCCATTGACTACAGCTACTACGAGCAGGAATAGGAATTCCGACCACGTTTCATGGTTTGCTACATCAACAGCTCCTTTGTAGGATCTAGTGGCTAAGGACACTTTTGGGAGGAACCACGTCCAGTTTCGGCCCTACTCCTCTACCGTTTTCGACGTGGTGTCCTCCAACTTCTGGAAGTGTCTTCAGCTCTGGTGTTGAGTGCGTTTTCTTTGGGGGACGGGCCTTTTATTCTTCGGTTTCTTCGATGCAGCATCAACGAATGTCAGCAGGCAAATGACCATCCTGTCAAATTTCCCTTTAAATACTCGCCGGTAGGCTCCAGCAGCTAGCGCCAGCTAACTGTCACGTGACACAATCTAAGCTTCAACTGACCAATGGACGGGACGGGCGCATAGTTTTGGCTTGTGCCCTCTCTATACCTACCTTCCAACAGAGTCGTGTTAGTTTCAGTTCCAGCACCCAGAGGAAGGCGTGCAATGAACGAGATGGTTCCCTTGGCCCACCTATCAAGCAGCAACGCTGTTTAAGTGCCAGCCAGCCTCACCTAGCGATGCTATTTCCCAGTCAGCATGTTATGGCTTTCGAGCCATTTCGGGTCTTCTCTATATATAGAAGCTGGCTTTGTCGACTGCTTCCTCCTTATTGCTTTTCTCAGCAGAAACATGTTACATTCATCAATTTTACAAATAAATCATCATTTTACTTCAGTGACAAAAATTAAACTACATCTAATTATCGTTTTACTGTATAATTTACAGACACAAAACAACAAACACACCTTAGAATTTTTGTAGACATTCGATCGTAGTGTAAATAATGTTTCATGAGCCAAAATGCCACCGATGTCGACTTTGCATTTCATCCTTTCGGAATCGATAAAATAAGTACCAGTTGAACACTGGGGTCGATGTAATCGACCTACCCAACCCTCGAAATTGCTATTCTTGTGCTAAAGTTTGAAACCAATATTTCATGAGCCAATAAAGGAGTCTGTGAGTACTAGATTACTAAATTGACTTAATTACCATTTTAGAGTATATTTTATAAACAACTAGCAGAGGCACCCGGCGTTGCCCGGGAATGAAATTGTTGCTTATATAATGGAAGAAAAAAAGCAAAATATGTTGTATAGAAATTTGAGGACATTCTGTAGATGTATTCTCAGATGAATGATGTCTGGGCGCCTCTCATGAATGGGAAAATTGAAGATGCGCCAAAAAGCCTCATTGTTACTTGGAAACTTTTACGAAAATTAAAATGGGGATTAAATGAAAAAAATGAGTTACGTGAAGAGTAATTGAAATAAATGGCGATTGTGGAACCACGCACGCACGCACGCACGCACACCCGCACACCCGCACACACACAGAGTATCACACATCAGATGAAATGGACGTGTGTGTCTGTGTGTGACAGAGAGATAATGAGAGAGAGAAGTGTGTTGTCATGTATACGTACATGCATAAATATGCAGACATCTTTGTGTGTGAGTGTGTGTGTGCGTGTGTATGAGAGAGAGAGAGAGAGTAAATACTACTTACACACTACTCTCTCACTCTGTCTCACACACATACACACGCACACATACATCCAAAAATGATGGATGCATATGACAACAGACCCCTTGACTCACTCACACTCTGTCTCTTACAAACACACACATACATAAATGTATACAAACATATTTACAAAGACACATGTGTGTATACGCGTGCGCGTGTATGTTGTGTGTGTGTGTGTGTGTCGTTGTTACGTCAATACCGGAATTTGACATTGAGGAACCTTTTTAAAGAAGTGAATCATAAATATAAAGCAATATTATTTATTTTTAATAGAAAAAAAATCAAATGAAGAGCCTATCATTTATCCGAGGTCAAATTATTCATGCATCACAAGTATGGAAGCATTTGGTGAAGTCGATTTCACGTGAAAAGCGAATACACAGACATCTCTGTTTTATATATTAGAGAAGATGAAACGCCTTGCTTGGAATGTTTTGTGGAACGGTCACTGGCATCAAGGTTCTATGTGGTCCCTTCCATTTTGTAGTAAAAATCGTTGTTTACATACATATTCAGTAACTAATGTTGGTTATGTCCAGGTCGATGTTTAAAATCTTACCTGTTTAAAATTTTACCTGGTGATGGTGGATTATATCATCGTTTATGACCGCATTAAATAAATAAAATTCTACCGAAACAAACGTCATTTGTGTTTACCTTTTATACCTAGACCACACCAAGGACCCACCCTTAAGTCGGATCTAAGGTTTAAACTGGATTTAGCACTGGCCTATCTACGGTATCCTAGCAACACTTGATGTCTTCAATGTTGTTTATTTCACTGAGTTATAGTGCCTAGCCACTTTTGGCGTCCTACAAGTTGATGTACCTTGATTCTTATGAATCCTCGTAATAAAATTATACACACACGCACGCATACATACGCGCGCGCACGGGCATACGCACGCACGCACACATATACACCAGGTGCACTCCAGAAGTTATAAGATTTTTCAGGAGAGGTATTTATTAATTTCAAAGAAGTACAAAAGTCTAATCTCCTTCAAAATGGGATCTTCTGACTTCAGTGCCCTTGTGGTAGTGCTCTGGCCACTTCGTGAAGGCTCCATGGAAGTCCTCCTACGTAAAGGTGTTCAGGACCCTTGTAACAGCTGCCTTCATTTTCTCCTTCCGTTTGGGGAGCAACCAAAAATCGCAGGAAGCAATGTCTGAACTGTAAGGAGGCTGAGGTATAGTTTTGATGCCCATCTCTGTCAAGTAATTGATTACCAGGATGGAATTTTGGATTGGTGCAGGTATTCAAGCCTTTTGCGACGAAATCTCTTCCTGAACTCCCTCAAAACCTCCACAAAGTGTTTTTGTTGGCCGTCTGGCTAGAGAGAACCCAGTCGATGTAGATGATGACTTTGCTTCCAAAAAAGGGAGATCGTTATGAATTCCCCGGTTGTTTTGCTTTGCCTGGCCTCTTGTGCTAGCGAAAAACAGATGCTCGATTCATACAAGTTAATCCATGACCAGTCTGGAGCATTTCATAAGTTTCTATAGTGTTTTTGTCTCGTTTAACACAAAACTTTATTGCATAGCGAGCTTTCAAATTGTTTTCCTGCAAACTAGTCAGTTGTGACAAGCAGTGTTTAGTAGGGTGAGTTCAAAGTGCTGCTACAGCCGTCTCCTTCAATCTGGAATAACAAAAGTTGGCTAGTCAACTTAATTGATGCATGGTAATGATATACTAAAGTTACAATAATCTAGAGCATTTATAACTGCCTCTCTTTAAAAAGTCAAAACCTTTGGAATGCACCTAGTATACATACATACATACATACATACGTATGCATGTATATGTGTGTGTGTGTGCGCGTGTGTGTGTGTGTGTGTGTGTGTGTGTGTGTGTGTGTGTGTGTGTGTGTGTGTGTGTGTGTGTATTAAAGCCTTTAAGACCCTGGCATCAACAGGAAACGTCCTTAATCGAAACCAATCAGCAGTTTTCAAATATGAGCGAAAAATTTGTCAATGTCAAAGAGGGTTCTTCTCGGGAAGATTCAAACATCCTCTGGAATAAAAAAAAAAAACAATTCAGTGAAGTCAAAGGAGTTTATTAGAATATTGGGTAGCTTGAAGAAATCCGATAGAAGTATTGCTTCTGTATTTAACCAAGAACAAAGTATCAGAGACTGTGATTTAAGAACCTCAGGATAGGAAAGTATCGGGAAGAGACTTGATGTCGGACATTGGTACAAAAAAACTGACCTTCTGTATGTCTTATTGATCATTACCAACAGGCTCTTATTGGAGTAATAAACATACCAAACTGTTTGGTAGTGGCAGAAACAAAACTGACATCCAGAAAACAATGCCAATCGCTAAGCGAAAAACTACCAGCTAATTACATACCAGAATCTTTTGTATAAAAGGCGCACAACCTGTCTGAAAAGTTTCTCCAAGAGTATTGTGAGAAACAATCACATCACTTCTGAACAAGCGGTTGGGTAGAAAAGAGTTTAAATATGTAATGAACAACTTTTAAGTAAGAAAACTGTCAGACATGTGACAGCATAGTTAATCAAAGCCTAACTAGATTGCAATGAATAAATAAATCGGTCATGTTCCACACGCGTGTGAAATAGAATCGAATGTTTTTGATTTGATAGAAATTCCAGATACCATAACCATACTCTGAAGCGAGATACAAAATATGATTCTAATGTCACTGATAGAATACAGCATCATAAGTATGTGTTTCAGTTCCGAAAATAAGATATGAACCGTTGACCCTATCGTTTGTTTTCCGATATCCAGTCAAAGACTTTGTCATCTGAGAGACCCTAGAAGAGACAACTTTTGATTATGATACATAAGAAACTAATATAGTAGAACTGGTTGCATGGGTTCTGTGTCAAACTATTTGCAGAATGATTAATGATTCGTGACCTGTCGCTAGGCTTATGCAGTAATATTATGCAATACTAGTGAAGCAGTAAAAGACGGTTAAAATGTTATGTATGATATACTCTACTATATGGAGTTGAAACAAGGACATTACAAAAGCATTATCAAATATGTTACAAGCTTTTGAGATGTGAGCATTAAGAAGACTTTTGAGAATATCATAAACAGAACTCATATCCAATAACGAAGTCCTAAAAAAGACAAACAAAAAATCAAAGAAAATTTTATTAGACAACAACAAAAAGAGAAAACTAAACAAAGTTTGGGCATTTAATTAAAAAGAAATCATTTTCTGAGACTGCTAATCAAGGCAAAAGGGATAGAAAACCGAATATGTAGATAAATAATGTCAAGGACTGCACAGACATAAATACACTGGATTATAAGGGCAAGAAAAAAAGAGATGACGATTCAACTAGATGAGAGCAGACGATACCTGATCATGATGAGCAGTATCAAGTCGTTAGCATTATATCAAATATTTCAGCTGGTCTCTTCTACCTAGGAATTAGAGTGTTGATCTCATGATCATAAGGTTATGCATTCGATTCCTAGACTGGACGGCGTGGTGTGTCCTTGAGCAAGGCACTCAATTTCACGCTATCCCAGACTATTCTGCTGAAAATGAAAAACCAACTTAGTGTTAGTGCAGCCTTCTTTCCTTCCAGTTGGTATATCCTCTATCTTTCACTGAGTCGAGGCTAGGAGAGATGAGAAGGTGTTTGTCTATTTAATAAATTTATTTATTTCTGCTACAGACCACGTCAACAAACTGACGAAAGTAGTAAGAGTTTTGAACAAATAACGAGTGTTTCATTCGCCTGCCATGTTGAGTTCAAGACCGTCCTACGGACTTGGAGATGACATCAACAAGCGATGCTATCATTCTCTCCAAGAGATCCTGATATTGGCATAATTATCTTCTAGCGATAATCAGAAATAATCAACAAAACAAAATTGGTGAAGAAAAATGCACCAGCGTCATAAGTCAAGGGCTCTCAACCAGGGTCCACGTGATCCCTGAAGGTTCGTATAAAGTTTTGTTGTTACATTTTATGTGCAATAAATTGGTTACACTTCTACAATACACAAAATATTTTAACAATTTTTTGAAAACAATTCCTAGTGGCTGTGTGATAAGTAGCTTGCTTACCAACCACATGGTTCCGGGTTCAGTCCCACTGCGTGGCACCTTGGGCAAGTGTCTTCTACTATAGCCTCGGGCCGACCAAAGCCTTATGAGTGGATTTGGTAGATGGAAACTGAAAGAAGCCCGTAGTATATATGTATGTATGTATATATATATA
>NC_068983.1:36210885-36211971 GCF_001194135.2 Octopus bimaculoides | reverse complement strand
TTTTTTTTTTTTTTTTTTTTTTTTTTTTTTGCTTAATTTTACCTTCAAGATATAGTTTTGTTAAATTTTCTATGTGAAGTGAGCCAGTGATTTGTTTGTTTTTTTGTTTTTCATTCATTTATTTAATCTCCAGTATGCTGCTAATTGCTTACTGCTTAATCTCTTGTGCGCCACGAAGTCAGAAAAAGATTAAGAACTTTTAGCATTGGTATATACATATACATATGTATGTATGTATGTATGTATGTATGTATGTGTAAGTATATGTATATACACCCACACACCCACACACAAACATATATATAAATACAAAATGTATACATACATGCATGCATTCATACATGTATGCATACATACATGCAAACATACACACGAACATACGTATATACATACATACGTACGCACATGCATGCATATATATGACTTCGAATCCCGGATCGGGCTGCGTGTTGTGTTCTTGAGCAAGACACTTTATTTCACGTTGCTCTAGTTCGCTCAGCTGTAAAAATGAGTTGTTACGTCACTGATGCCAAGCTGTATCGGCCTTTGCCTTTCCCTTGGATAACATCGGTGGCGTGGAAAGGGGAGGCTGGTATGCATGGGCGACTGCTAGTCTCCCATAAACAACCTTGCCCAGACTTGTGCCTAGGAGGGTCACTTTCTAGGTGCAATCCCATGGTCATTCATGACCGAAGGGGTTCTCCGATATACTTGTAATTAAGGACAGAGAAAAAATTTCTAGCCTATATACATACATACATACATACATACATACATATATACATGCAAATGTGCATCCATGCATGCGTGCACATATTACGCACGTGCATTAAAATATGTGGCCACCTAATTCGCTAGAAATAACCGACAAAGGTCTATGAAATCTCACCGAACTCTTTTAGATAGATAGGACACATTACATAATGTAGTCCTAGACATACTATATTCGAAAATAAAGCGTGAAGGTCACAGTTTCAGTATATTCATATTCACAGTTTAATTCCATAACGTATGGTTTCTATAAATACAATCATTCAGCATATATATATATATATATATATATATATATATATATATATATATATA
>NC_068983.1:36189854-36210260 GCF_001194135.2 Octopus bimaculoides | reverse complement strand
ATATATGCAGGCATACATACATACATACATACATACATACATACATACATACATATGATCATGTCTACATATGCAACTAGATGCATGAGAATACATACATAAAGCAAAACACACAAATCTGCACATAAACATACATACATACATACATACATACATACATACATACATACATACATACAAACAAACAAAGCTATCTTGTTGCTGATGTTGAAATTCCAACGATGGAGCCTTGATTCTAGGTTAGAATCCGGTTTTTTCTCTATTGGCAAGAAATCTTGAAATAAAGCTGAACAATGACATACATACATACATACATACATACATACATACATACATGAAGGTTGTTAACTCGTAGGTGAGTATGATCATCACCGACAAAACAATACCTGTGCAAAATTTTAGGTCCAATAAGACTTGTACGACACCTCATTGACTTTCTCCACCCTATTGACATGATCCAAAGACAAGCCGATGCAAGATTCTTACTCCATGTTCTCAAGCGCAAGCAAAAGCTCCGCAAAATGTCCAATGCCTTTCCCTGATATCCGGAGGGGTACCTCACAACCAGCGGTCTTCCATAACCACCAGACACCAACTCGGATTTTCTGAGTGCTTGTGTTATTGCTTGGTATTCATTGAACTTACATTGGGATCATCCTCAGAAGTGATTTGACATACATACATAAATACATACATACACACATACACACACACACATACATGCATACACACATACATGCATACATACACACACATACATACCTACCTACATACACAGATATACACACATACATACATACATACACACACATACATACACATACACATAGATACATACATACACACACATACATACACACATACATACGTACATACATGCATACACACACACCACACACACACCACACACACACATTACACACACACATACATACGTACACACACACATACGTACACACATACATACATACACGCGACACACACACACGCGACAAACACACACATATACATACATACATACATACATATGTACGTACGTATATACATACGTACACACACACATGCATATACTCACATACATACACACACACACACGATACATACATACATGCATACATACATACATACATACATACATACATACATACGTACGTACGTGCATACACACATACATAATGATTATATTTCTGCCACAAAAAATAGATTTTACTTCTATAGTGAGCGTTTACTTTGTCAATAAATGTTGCCAAATGTTGTCAAGAGTTTTTAATTCAATTTTAAAAGAGTACCTTGTGGTGTATATGTGTGTGTATTCATGCGTGCGTGTGTGTGTGTGCGCGTGTGGGTATGTGTGTGCGAGTATGTATGCGCATGTGTGTGTGTGCATGCGTGTGTGCATGCGTGTGTGCATGCGTGTGTGCATGCGTGTGTGTGCATGCGTGTGTTTATGTACTTGTGTATACCAGTTCAAAACTGTGTTTGAAGTTGCGTCCCTTTACATGAAAAAGTAACTTAAACATTCAATCAACAGAGATCGACAAATAAATACTTGAGTCAGTGTTGCAACTAACGATAGGGAGTTACTCATATGAAAACGAGGGAAACTAATATGAAAACGAGAGAAATACAAACTTGAGAAAAGAAAATTTTTAATTTGTAAAATACTTTCTACAAGACATTTTCCCTGGATGATATTTTTGTTTCTTTTGCTGGAATATTTTAAAATTGTGGGGGAAATACAATGTTGTCCATCTTTGGCACCAACACCATCACTAGCACAAAAGTACTGAGCAGAAATTACACACACAGACATCTATCCATGTAAATTATAGTTTGGATGACAAAATACAACATCTACGTCATTTCTTTCACTGTAAAGAAAGAAAGAAAGAAAGAAAGAAAGAAAGAAAGGATGTTGCGAATTAAGTCTCCAACACAGTTTCTTTTCCAGGTTATATGACAGCTATTTTATTCCAGTTTGTTCGCTGTCTTTAAGAGAGGCATGAACGCCACGCTATATTCACTCCTCTTTTACACAGACCCCCGCTGGTTTATAAGTCAGGTAGCCTTGTTTGTATCTCCCGCGAAAAGAATTAGTAGGAATGGTAAAGCAAAGTACTAACTTTCATTGGGTTTTTTTTTTACTTCTTTTTTTTTTCTGAGGGTTTTCTGTATCCTTTCTAAATTCGAAATCCAACCGAGGTCCACTTTACTTTCCTCTCATTTAGGATCGATAAATATACACCAAGCATCCCTGATTCAATCACCCAAATGCCCTCAAAGAAACCATTGTGCAAGCAAACTATCATTGTTTGTCTTCGCTATTTGAAATTGTTAAACAGTGTTACAAGCATTATTAGTTGTGAATATTTATTGTATATGTAACGATATAGATGTAGACAATGATGGTGTTAGAAGTGAAATAACGAGAAACTAAAGTATTGTCGGTGAAGATATACAAAAAGAAAGTTTCAAAAGTCTATTCGTTGAATATATGTTTGAAATATGAAGACACTTACCAAAGCTCGCTGGTGCACGACTCGGGGTGGCGGCTAACGTGTAATTCCAGTCGCCATATGCTACTAAACTGACCTAAATCAAGCAGAAAATAGCGAAGATAAAGATCGAGAGAGATCTATCGATTAATGTATATATGTGTGTGTAAGCTAAGTTGATGCTCTGCTACAGGTAAACTATGCATCACCTCTTCTACTTTTATACACTACTTAATGTCAATTAGTCCAGAGTTACTAGCTTAGCTGCATGTTGGGTTATTAGACATCTGAGTTAACGCACATTCACTCTCACACTCACATATACATTCGCCCCCCCCACCTCAAGTCTTATACATAGATGCCCGCGAATACACACATATACAAACAAAACATGCATCACATATACAACACACACACACACACAACGTGTATCACATACACACACAGAAACACACACGACACACGCACACATACACACACACGTTTTATATGCAGCTCATATGTGTACCAATTTACATATATTCACAATTGCATTTACACAGAACAAAATACCGTTTCCTCGTTCTCTTGTCTCCACTGTATTTCTCCTCCTCTTTCTTACACACGGACACACATACATACACTCAAACACACGCATACATACATGCATGCATACATACATACATACATACATACATACATACATACATACATACATACATACATACATAGTAACGGGTTCTTCCATTGGCTTTGACGTATGAGGGTCTAACGGTTAATATTATGGCTGTTAGACTAGACTACCCACACCGATGACTTGTTTTCAGCGGTGAAGGCTTATGTAGAATCAGCCAGCCTTTTTGCAGATGCCGATAGCAAAAGGTTCGTGCAAACGCTTGCTACTACCTTAATGAACAACACACCTTAGGCTTTTCTATTAGAGTTCTCCATCTCCTGGGTTTGTTGCCTTCGCCGTAGCTTAGAGTCCAACTTGCTCTAATAGGCTAAAGATAGTAGAAAGTCTCCCTTGCTAGACTTAAGTGCTATTTATTCATCTCATCACTTCATAAGCAATCGACCGTCATTAATGCAACATCGTTGACAACTATGGAACGCTAGTTTAGTGAGTTTTGTTGGATCCCTAGTGACCAGATTAACACAAAACATTTATACAACAGCCGATGGCTTCATTTTACCAGTAAATCAATACAAGTTGGTTTTGAAGGAAAAAAGACTGCAAGTGAAATTTTAAAAAGAACATATAAAATAAAGGACAAAGGTTTCGTAATTTTGTTGAATCGTGTAAACAAAAAGTTCATCACTACAGCTTCCGAAGATAGGACCTGAAATTAGCAGATAGTGACGCACATCTTCCAAATCCAATCTATTAGTGACATTGAAAATATATAGTTTTATATGAGAAAGTGAGGAATGTTAGGATCCCACCTTCATCTTGAAAAGTGACTTAGATAACAGGAACTAGTGGCGAAACTTGCACTTTTGTCTTCTTCAGGAACTAGTGATGACGGCAGGAGCTCATTTGGGTGAACAAAGGTCGATGACACTGAATTTTCAAATGTCAGGTTTTATGCTGCACGATTTTTAGTCAACTCTCAAAAATGTCTTCCAAGCTAAATTGGTCTAATATTAGTTTATCCTGTAGCAAGTAAATGTTCGTTATTTCTTGTTCAGTTATAAACGAAAGAGTACGATCGCGAATGTAAGCGGCCGAAATGGGGCTCCTCCGAAAGATCTCTAGAGTATCGTTAATTGGAGACCAGGGAGTACCTCCAGGTCGAACCGCTG
The DNA here is from genome assembly GCF_001194135.2 of Octopus bimaculoides. Classification (NCBI taxonomy): domain Eukaryota; kingdom Metazoa; phylum Mollusca; class Cephalopoda; order Octopoda; family Octopodidae; genus Octopus; species Octopus bimaculoides. Next base: position 36,205,980 of record NC_068983.1, on the reverse strand, counting down.
CTTTTCTGCATTGAAAGGTCGGACATTTGATTAGACATCTGATTAGAATGTCGTAGGAAAAATCGCAACGCGGATTCTTTAAACCAAGCCAACTGGCAGGAGACCTAGAGATGAGTGGATAATATACATAGTCTCAGTTTGTCAAGCTTGGGGATCCAGCTGGAAAGTTGCTTCTGGTAGGATCTTATGGAGGAGATGCCTAAGGACTCTATCTCAACGACCCTCCAGTAATAGTGAGCGAAGATTGATAGACGGAGTTATAAAACTGTGTGGTTCTGAACACTTTAACACTTTACCCGTTTACTGAATTAACCTATCCGTAAAAATACTTTCTGCTACATCTTCTTTCTCATTTTCATTGTTGCTTTCCTCTCCACTATTTTCTTTCTCAAGACTTTCAACGATCTGCATTATTTCTGAGTCCCTATAATAACGAACTTTAGCTACAGTGTCATCTACATTAACCCATCTCGTAACATTATCTCATTCGTCTTCGATCCCGAGCAGCATGATTAACAATCATAAACGAAATAAAACGAACCATGTATAATCGATTTTTCTTTTGAAACCCTAAAATCTGTAAAGCCAATTGCAGTGTCTTGACCTGAGGCAGACTCAAACATTAAACTTGGCTATAATTTATACCATCAATTTGTTAGTGTGGAAGCCTCTACAAACTTCAAATGCTGGTAACACAGTTAACCATATCTCTCACATTAATTTCCTTGAGAATCTTTTGTACTCATTTGCCACATATCACTGTACTCAGTGAACACATTACAAGCAAGGAGCAATACTATGATTTAAGAGATCGTATCATGCAATCGTCCAGTGGGAGATGGATACCAAAATTGCTTTTTTTTTTTTTTGCAAAATGTTTTGTTTGGGAGATAGATTTTTTTATCTTTTAATCAGGAAGAGGGGTCGAACCTATGACTCGTTGTAAAGCCTCTGGTAGGAGAGAAGGGGAAGGTATCCTTAGAAATCCGCTAAAAGCACTCAAGGTGCCAAATGGTTGTGTTAAACAAGCAGCACAGGTCATACAGGCCATAATGCGATTTGAACTCAGAACCCAAGGAGCTGGAATAAATATCACTAGACATTTGGTCCGACGTTTTTACTGTTTTGCCAGTCTGCTACTTTGAACTAGTACATTTTTATTGACTCCGAAGGGATGAAAGTCAAAGTTAACTTCGATGGAAATGATTTCAGAGCTCAAAGAGTCGAAGCATTCTATCCGACGCCCGAACGATTCTGTCACTTTGTCGATCGAGAGAGCTACAAAAAGCTCTTGTTACGAAGACAAAATGTTTTCCAGATTATTCCAATGTAGTGTTGGTTGTAACCCACTTTTCCTTGTGGAAATAAATTACTGGAAACTGTCACAACTTTGAAAGCTCTGGGGCAAAAATTTTGACCGAAGACCAGCAACTTACACTTGTGGGTTCTCATAACAAATATTTATTAAAAATTTTTTTCTAGGTTTTGTTCTGTCTCTTTTTTTCCTGTCTACATCTATCCTCGTTCATTCATCATCGATCCTCGATGACATAGTACGCTCACATGTAAATCGTGTTACGCTTATCACGGATTGATTTGTGATAACACTGGTCGGCACTCAGTCAAAGATTCTTCTTGGACCGCAAAAGCACACCCCAGCAACCAACCACAATGCTCAGGACAACTTGGGACCTCGGAACCTAACCTATTTCTCCCATATTTTCTATTATTCATTTATCACTGATTCACTTAACACGGTGTTTTTTGTTTGTAAACAAACAACCGTCATAAATGAGGATAGATGTGATGCAGTCTTTGTGTGGTGTGGCGTGGTGGAGCATGTATGAATGTCGCTGTATTAATGTGCAGCATGACTTATTTTAGGGGAGAATATATTGAATATTCTCTGGCGAATGTTGCTTGACTAGATTACTCTTTTACTTGTTTCAGTCATTCAACTGCTGCCGAGCTGAAACAGCAAATACGAGAGTCGCTATGTTCGGCCATTCTGTATACCAACACGTGTGGCGTTGTGGTCAAAATTAAAAATAACTATTTGCAGGAATAAAGGCAATTGATATGAGAATCTGTTGAGTACTGTACCAAATTATTTTTTGGTATTTAGTCATGTCCCTTGCCTGAGTTACCTTTGCCTTTCATCTTTCTAGAGTCGAAAGAACGATTACCAACTCAAAACAGGTGTCGATTTAAAAGAGGTACCCTCATCAAGATATGTTTGGCCTTGGAGCATCGTCAGAAATCAGTGTTTATAGAAATATTCTTTCTACTATAGATAGAAGGCCTGGAATTTTATAGGACCGGTTAAGTCAATTACATTGATCCTAGTTCTCAATTAGTACTTATTTTATCAATACTGACAAGATGAAAGACAAAGTTGACCTCGGTGAAATTTGAACTGAGAACTTAAAGCTGAAAGAAATGCCTCTAAGTATTTCGTCCGGCATGTTAACGATTCTGCCGGCGCGCCGCCAAAGCTAACAGCTAAAAGCGGGGAAGAGTCGGAGAGATTAATAATACTTTCTACTAAAGGTACAAGGCCTGAAATTTTGGGGAAGAGGACTTGCCAATTACATCGACCCCCAGTGTTTCACTGGTACTTAATCTATCGACCCCGAAAGGATGAAAGGCAAAGTTGACTTCAGCGGAATTTGAACTTAGAACATAAGGACGGACGAAATACCGCTAGGTATTTTTCCGGCGTGTTAACGATTCCATCAGTTCAGATTAAGATTTAATTTTGGCATCGTATTTTGAGAAAAAATATAATTTAGTGTCTGGGGAGTAACTTTACAGGTTGCAAGTGGTAGCAGTTAATAAATGGGAGAAAAGTAGAATACATAGAAAAACAGTTAGCTATTAATGAAGACTAGTTTATTTGTGCGTGAACTTGAAGTTTTCTGTATAGTATCTTGCTATCTGCTTCATTCATTCACTCATTTACACAACACATGAATTATTCAGTTAACTTGTACAAACATGGACGTTCGCAAACACGTTTATGTAAACCTAACTTTTATTAATGTAGTATATTTAAATATGTTTATTGGTTATGCATGAATTTCCGTTCAAACGCGTGTTATTTTTCATTGTATTGCGTTGGCAAGAAAGTAATTTCGATTTTTTAGTGTGAAATAAAGGTCATTTCTTTTTTCATGCAAAGAATGAACTTTAATCAATTATATATTTTCCATTTTGTTCGATGACCTTTTGCCATCTTTCTGGCAACTTCATGATTCCGCGCTCATGGAACTTCAGGTCCTTATCAGCCAAAAACTGAAGCAAGTGCGATTTCAGGTCATCCTCCTTATTGAAAGTTTTAGCATTCAAAGAATTTCGCAAACTTCGAAATAAATGGTAATCTGATGGTGCAAGGTCAGGGCTATATGGTGGGTGTGACATCACTTCCCAACCAAGCTCCAATCATTTTTCACGAGTTAGCAAAGACGTATGTGGTCTAGCGTTGTCATGGTGGAGCACGATTCCTTTACGATTTGCCAATTCTAGTGGGTTTTTTTTTTTTTTTGCTTCCTCCAGTCGATTTCTTTGCGTTTGAGATGCATATCGCAAATATTGATTCGCTATGTTAAGTGAATCTCTTGCAATCTATGTGGAACCCAATTATCGAGCTTCTTAACGAGTCCAAGACATTTTAAGCGATTTTCAATTGATGTGTGTGATACATTTAACCTCTCTGCAATCTCTCAGATTCAGTTATGGCTTTGATTCGGTCATCATCAACTTCAGTAAGTTGACCAGAACGCTGGTCGTCTTTGAGTGAAAAATCTCCAGAACGGAGTTTTTTAAACCATTTCTGACACGTGCATTCTGTTAAGCAATCAACACTATAGACTTTACATATCTCTTTGTTAGCTTCAGTAACTTTCTTGCCTTTATGGAAATAAAAAAGCAAAATATGGCGAAAATGTTCGTTTTTGCATTCCATGTTAAAATTGACACTTAACTAAGAGCTGTAAACAAAATTACGCGCAATTTGCTTCTAAATAAGCTAAAAGTAACGGCTATCAAATGTCAAAAGGAAAGAATCATAACATTGACAAAAGTCTTTCTCCCACTATCAGACGAAGGGTTATGCTCAAAAATCATATTTGTATTTTTACTCTTAATTTTCCAGCCGAAAACTTTCACCGAGCGTCAAAATAATATATTCACAATGAACGTCCATGTATTTGTTTCCTGAATTCACCGTTCGTCCACCGACACTAACAACCTGATGTTAGAACTCAATATTCATCTGCTTCAGAAGAAAGGAAAAAAAAATGTTAGTCGAGTACAGAGCTTAATAAGACATTAAATAAATCACAAGGGAACAAGAAATCATGTTTCCTTGTAAACGTGAACCCTTTCCTTTTACGCTCCCTGTTACTCTCGAGATATATATATATATATATATATATATATATATATATATATAAAAGCATATATATATGTATGTAGTGGGTCTTGCAGGCATAACGAGGGTTCGATCCACCATAGCTAAATTTGAATTAGCACTTCAACAGAAATTTTCTCACTGTGGAACAATGGTTTTTCAGTGACAGCAGTTTTACATTTGCCAGATTGCCTTAGCTAGGCGGAAATAATGTCTTCACCACTTGACCCTTTCTAACCTCTTCTATTTCACCAAAATCTAGAATTAAGATAACAAGTACCACCAACTAAATCTATTGTTCTCAATGATATGTCTATCCTTCTGGATAGTTATAAAAACAAGAACCCCCAAGCAAAAATCAGTTAGTCACTTGGTGACAACTCAGTTGGTGAGAACGCAGTTTGGCTGACCGGCTGAACAAAATGCCGTCTCTAAAGATAAGGGCACAAAAATGACAACTATGGTAACTCACCAACGAAGCAGTTGTTTCGTCCACACTCTCTTACTTTCTCTTCTCTGCACGTTACCATATCTCTCTCTATGGTTTACTACTACAATAAGAACATACAGGCCGAAATTAACCTTTTAGCTTCGCATGCTTTTGGATTTTACCACCTGCCCGTCGAGGCAAGCTATATTCAATGTAACGGTAAATAAATATTTTCTTCGCAACTTCAATCACTGTTCTTTCATCTTTACATAAAGGCAATCAACGAAGAACCAATCCTTACAAACTGATTACAACGCTGACATTCCATCCTGCTGTGTACCAATTCCATCTTACTGTTTACCATATAATTGTTTACAATTTAATTTCTGCCGTTACACATTTCAAGGCAAATCCAAGAAAACAAATATATGAATTAATGTAGACTTCAATATTTCTGGGTTATAAGGTGGCGAGCTGGCAGAAACGTTAGCACGCCGAGCGAAATGCTTAACGGTATTTCGTCTGCCGCTGCGTTCTGAGTTCAAATTCCGCCGAGGTCGACTTTGCCTTTCATCCTTTCGGGGTCGATAAATTAAGTACCAGTTACGCACTGGGGTCGATCTAATCGACTTAATCCGTTTGTCTGTCCTTATTTGTCCCCTCTGTGTGTAGCCCCTTGTGGGCAGTAAAGAAATAGGTATTTCGTCTGCCGCTGCGTTCTGAGTTCAAATTCCGCCGAAGTCGACTTTGCCTTTCATCCTTTCGGAGTCGATTAAATAAGTACCAGTTACGCACTGGAGTCGATGTGATCGACTTAATTCCTTTGTCTGTCCTTGTTTGTCTCCTCTATGTTTAGCCCTCATGGGCAATAAAGAAATAAATATTTCGGGGTCATGACCCCATTTTCATACGCACGCACACACACACACGCACGCACGCACGCACACACATGCATACACACACATGCACGTACACACACATGCACGCACACACACAAACACACACGCACGTACATACACACACGTACGCACGCACGCACACATACACACACACTCACGCACATTTACACACGCACGCACACACACACACACACACACAGAGGCACAGACACGGACACACACGTGCACGTGCACGTACACACTATATATATAGAGAGAGAGAGAGAGAGAAAGAGAGAATAGATGCCGATATCGTGATCTGAATGCTTCAGCATGCACCTTTCCATTGTTCTCAGTGTCTGCAGTTGATAATGTGGTCCTTCGTACCCTGAATGGTCATAGTTGAAATGTCTTTGATCACATGACTACACAATCAAGACTAACTTGTAACTGAACAACCAGCGTTTATTGCAGTCCTTTTCTTGGGTCAACACAAAAGCTTCTACATGGTCTCTCAAGCTGCTAGAAATAGCAGCCAAATCTCAGTTAAATCACACCTTAACATCTTTTAAAATCCTAGCAGTATGGGTGATCATGATTGGAAATCCTTTCATCATAGATTATCTGGATCAGGGTTTACATGGGATTAAGCAACAACAATAATCCCTACCTTCTATAGTCTGAGTTTGTGTATACTAGTTTATTTCAGAATATTCTTTTAGTTGGATATATTGTTGCATAATCGCAGGTCAACTCTAATCAGGCTAAATTATGATTATAGTCGTTCTTTCTTATCTAATCTTTACAGTTGTTACCCACTTCCTATTCCACCATCTCTTCTGCTCCACTTTTACAGACCCCCACCACCTGTCCACACCCCTGGTTCCTATCTATATCCCCTACTCACTTCTATTCACTTTGTACCTTGAGAAGCCACCTGGATTTGCAGCTCCCAATAATTATATCTACCGTCTCTTCTCGAAATGTGAGTAGCTATGTAACTCCTCTACAAGAGCCTGGTCACCCCACACTGTGCGTCCTTTCTCTCATTCTTTCACCCCTAGCCTGATCGCATAAAGCCGTCCCCATCCCAACCTCAAGTTTTATAGCCTCATAGTGCCGGTGGGATGAAAAATACACCCAGTACATACTGTAAAGTGGTTGGCCTTAGGAAAGCATCAACCCATACAAACCAAGCAGAAATTAGGGCACGATGGACCCATCGAATTATCAAACCGTCTTGCTCGTTCCAGCATGGAACATGATGTGAAATGACGATGATGTATCCTTTTTAAGATAGCAAAATGTTATTTATGGAAGATTTGACTGCTATTTCTAGCAGGTCGAGTGACCACATAGAGGCTCACTCATTCACTAACAGAGTTCGCGTTGCCTTAGTCTATACGTGAAAGAATGGCTCCTAACTTTTTTTGCTATAAAGGACTCTATTTATAAATGATATTTCCCATGAATCATTGGCTTATGAAAGATATGTCTACTTAAGAAAATTTGAACTCAATTTACAGATCTCCAGCACAAACTTTGCGAACCCTCTAAGGACTGGCAAGACAGCAGGCTGGGTACTGCTGACTTCAGAAATCTTATTTAATTCCGAAACATTTCTTTTTGAAACAGTCATTCTGTGGGACGTTCTGCCCACGTTTTTCACTCAAGAAACACATACTTCCAATTAAAAATAAAGTAATTAAAAATTATTATTCAAATGTTTATTTAGAAAAAAAACCTCAAATATATTCTTTATTTATAAACATACATTATAAACATATTACACATACATGAAAACATAAAACATACAAACTCAAACGTACACACAGGTTTCCTGAGTTTTGAAAACAGGATCAATAACAGGCAGTCCCAAAGAATGCCATTTAGAACATGAGGGAATCTTAATGCGTTTAAAATCATAATTCCTTTTTCTTCTTTTGTAATGAACCCTTGACTTCTAGCTTTGTAAGTTCTGATTTGAATTTGCCTGCTACTTGTGACACTGAAAGAACACAGAAAAGGAGAATTAAAAATGAAGGGAGGTAACAAGTTAAATCGGCTTTAGAAGAAATGATAAAAATAAAGGGAAGTAACAAGTTACTTTTATTCTTATAAATTATACATTTGAGAACAAATAGTGACATAGGTTTCCAGTAAGCCACTCAGAGGTTCACTGCATTTTCAAGGGGAACAAGTGAGAGGCACTGATTTATTCACACTTACAAATGTATATGTCCTTCGCCAATACACACATGCATGTGTTGATAGCTTGCTTACCGACCACATGGTTCTGGGTTCAGTCCCACTATGTGGCATCCTGGGCAAATGTCTTCTACTTTAGCCTCGGGCTGACCAAAGCCTTCTGAGTGGAATTGGAAGACAGAAACTGAAAGAAGCCTGTCGTATATATGTATATATATATATGTGTGTTTGTGTGTCTGTGTTTGTCCCCCTAGCATTGCTTGACAACCAATGCTGGTGTGTTAGTCCCCGTCGCTTAGCAGTTCGGTAAAAGAGATTGTAAAAAGGCTTTCTGATGTGCTTTATAGTTCTGATACAGCTGTTTGATTACCTAAAATGGCCATGGAATTTGAACCCATTTCATCTGACTTTGTGCATTTAAATTATAATAAAGCATTATTAGAATATTAAATGGAAAATAAAAACAAGTGAATTCAATATTAATCAGGTGAATATATTGGTTCATTTGTTTAAATATGTAGACTCTTCTTTTGCTTGAGTATGTGGCTTGTGCTGGATATTAATAGTGTATATTTGTATCTTACTAAATGAGTATAAATTAAAGTGTATATCATAAATAGGAGACAAAGACTAAAGCTACTGTACAGATGCATTTATTGTCCCTTACCGTGTCCTTTGTCAGTTATGAAAACAAGTGTTTCAGAAGATTCGTAAAACACTCAAAGCTGGTCAAATTGTAAACAAATAAAAGCCTAAGTTCACTGCTTTCTTTTTCAAACTGTCGGTATACTTCAGTATGCAAGCTTTTATAACTTCTATTAACCAAAATTTCATTTCTAAAGCATTATTCAACTCAGGACTATGGTAGAATACATGCAATGTTCCATACAGTAAGATTGAATGGCTATTTTAAAATTTCTCTCCACCACCACAATTTTTTTCAAATTTTCTACATTAATGTAGTTTTGCATGGTGGTGAGAAAAATCATGTTCATTTTCTGCAGAAATTAATAACAATAAAAATGATATGCTTTTTGATTGTAAGTACTTTAGAAGATACTTCTCTTTGAGTCTATATTTCAGCACTGATACTTCTCTTTGAGTCTGTATTTCAGTACTACCTCTTGTCTTCAAGAGGCTACACAAGAAATATTTCTTATAACAGATATAATATGTTATAAACAGTATCCTTCATCATACCACACCAACTGACTAATACTGAATGAACAATAATTTAAAACCCTTCAAAAGTAATATTTCAAAGAAATGCAATTTCTGGCTGAAAGTACTTCAGAAGATCTTTCTCTTTGTGTCTATATTTGAACATTACCTTTTGTCTTTTGTTCAGCATCTCAAAAGGCTACACAAGGAATGTCTTAAGCAGATGCTATAAACATGTTATAAACAGTATGTTTCATCAGATCATACCAACTGACTAATACTAAATGGACGGAAATTGAAAACCCTTCAGAACTAATATTTCAATGCAACTGCCATGACAAATGGAAAAAGGAAGTTCAGAATAGCAATGGAGTGAAATGAAGTCACAGTTTTAATAAATTGTGCTAGATGTATTTAGCATGTATATTTTTCTTCTCGTGTAAATATTGTAGCTATTTTTTTTTGTAAATTTATGAATTTGATTTAATTCTTGAATAATGTATGTATTTTACCGGTGCTAACATATCCCCTTCCCTCCACACTTCAAGGGTCTATCATTACTTTGTCTCTATCATTGGACTGTAGCCATGCTGGGGCACCACTTTGCTGGGTTTAGTCAAACAAATCAAACCCAGTACTACTTAAATAGAAAATTACTATTTGTAATTCTCTCAACGAGAGATATTCAGCAACAGTACGCTAGAGTAAAGCCTACTTGCCAACATAACATGGCAGTCCCAAACCAGGATTGCCGTGTTCCGTTGGCAAATAACCTTAACCCCAGTACTATTTTCTTGTAAGTTTAATATTGTCTCCATTGAACCTCTAAGCTACAGGGGACATAAAAATACCGAAGCCAACTGTTAAGCGGTGGGGATGGAGGGCAAACATACACGCACGCACACACACACACACACAGATATATATAAATGAGGCTTTCCACACAGTTTCCATCTACTAAATTCACTCACAAAGCGTTAGTTAATCTGGGCCTATAGAAGTAGATCCTTGCCCAAAGTGATACACAGGGGACTGAACCCAAAACCACATGACTGCTAAACTGGCTTCTTAACCACACAGCATTTATATATTCCAGCAAAAATGATTGAAATAAATAGGGTCATGCATCTTTCCACTTATTCATCCTCTCATCTCTCACGCATCATCATCTAACATCTGTTTACTACACTGACAAGAGTTACATGGTTTCATTGTGTCTCAACATTTGTCATGTTCCTTTGTCATCCAGTAATACAGAATAACAGAGAATAACATAGAAAAAACTACCAATCTTCGTCATCAAATACACACATTACAATAGTAACAACAAGGTTTACATACACAATCTTTCAGTTAGAAGGTCAACACTTTCAACCTATAAGTAACATGTTTTAATTTTTAAGATTACAACTTCAAAATCTTACCAGAATTTTGTGATTTGTCAATTTTATATTCATCAGCACTGAGAGCGTTGCTATTGCCCTAGTATAAAAGAAAATGAAACAAAATATATTAGAAACACTAAGTCTGCATAGAAGTTATTTAATGTTATGATAATTATAGTTATTATAATAGTTTGGAGATTGCCGGTGTAATTAAACCTATTAAGAATTTTGCCCCATTACTATCATTCCTCCATCCTATATATCTAACCATCAAATAATTAGATGCCTCTGTTTTTTTATATCTCACTTGTTTGCTTAGCAGATTACTTTGGTGTCCACTCTGATATTGCCAAAACGATTGAAGCCAACAAAACCAAAATATTTTCATCAATGATATCATTACTAAGCAAAAATTCAGACCATTTTGTGGTGGCTTTTGTGTTATTTATTTTTAAAGTTACCCAAGTTATTTGGATTGTGGGTGATAGAATAGAAAAAAAGATAAATCGAGAAGAAATCATTCAATAAATTAAAACAGGAAAAGACAACTTACAAAAGCATTGGCTTCCTGGATTTGTGCCCCTTGGATTTGAAGGTTGAACTCTTGAAAGAACAAGTACGATGAACCGCTTGGACGATAAACAGTACATGAGAAAGATTTCTTCTTACGTTTCAAAGTGATCATCCATTCCTGAAATAAAGAGATAGCATTGGAATATAAACGACTCAACGATTTTGTAAATTAATTTGCGATACAAGTACATATGGCTATTATCTTGGAACCAACTTTTCCTGGTAATAAGCTAGAGTACTCATACAGTTTGGGCTATGAATAAATTATGCTTGACGAGTCACGTAAATATGTTTCATAAAGATACATATTTCAACTCAGTGTAAAAACAAACCCTGTGAATTAAACATGGGGCCTACTTTCTCAGTGAGACTAAATATATTAATGAAGATGTGTGTGCCCGCATAACTTACACACAACTGCACGAGTGTGTGTGTAAGTGTTATGTATGTGCACGCGCAGGTTATGAAATTAGCTTTTATAATATATTTGACTCTACTATTAGTAAATATTCTCTTTTTATCCTTAAAATTCCTTTTAATATAATAACCCCTCTCTCACTCATCTCATATCAATACTACCAGCGCAGAAACCAAATTTTTTTGCAATCAACTCTTCTCCAACTTGCCTCATCCCCTATATGTATCTCAGATTGACAGTGAGATACCCTAAACACCATTGAGAAACACCTCTTTCCCATCTCCAAACCAACTCTATAACAAACTGTAACTGTCTCTATATCTATCAGGTCATGTGACCACAATTTCATTACAACTAGCCAAATATATCAACATACTATTTAGCACTCACTATGTGCGGCACCTTATAGCCTGGTTGCAGCTTCAACAGTTTTACATCAACTACCCTTAGCAGCATACATACTTCACTTGGTTCTTCAGAAACAGCTAAGCAGGTGACTGCAATTATCCTTTTATGCATATATCTCTACATCATGCACGCATCAAAAATGAAATGGCCCAAAATACCCACAATTGAGTCACTCATAGTTTTGCTGGAGTTGTTCAGACAAAAAAGCATACAATACCTGGCAAAACTCACCCACCTACAACACTGGGTCACATTTTCACAACATTGCTGCAAAGCCACTATCTAAACCACAAAAAATGGCATCATGCATCATAAAACACTCAAGCTATCCTGCCTTCCAAATGGCAGCCAGTCATTTTTGTCCCTTACCAAAAGGATTTCCATCAACTTTGCAAAATTTTCTTTCCCTTCACTTCACAACAATTAGGGTTCCGTGAGCTGTATCTCCACAGAGAATCTCTTCCAACTGAACGTCTGTTTTGCAGCCAACTCTACACTGCACTCAATAAGTCTCCTCTAATTCTATATCCATCCCATTCATCCTTTTAGATCTACCATCTTAAATATACACAGGTGTGGTTGTGTGGTAAGAAGCTTGCTACCCAACCACATGGTTCCAGGTTCAGAGTCACAGCATGGCACCATGGGCAAATATCTTCTACTATAGCCTTGGGATGACCAAACCCTTCTGAGTAGATTTGGTAGAAGGAAATTGAAAGAAGTCCTTCATATATGTATGTATGTATGTATCTATCTCTCTATGTGTGTATGTACATATCTATGTGTGTATGTCTTTGTTTCTGTTTGTTCCCCCTCCACTACTTGACAACCGCTGTAGGCAGTGGCAGACTGGGTCTAAAAATATTGGTTGCCAAAAGACTAAGGGGACCCACCCACAACTACAATGCTATCATTTAATTTTTTTTGTTTTGTTAAAAGTCTTCTTTTCAACTGTCTACAAACACAGCCAGGCTGAAATAATTAATGCATTCTTCCAGGAGTGAATAAAAACTTGAGAGGATGGGCCCCCATATATGGATTCTAATAATGATGGGGCCCACTTACCATTGGGCAAGCTGGCAACTTGGCCAGTCCGACACTGGCTGTAGGTGTGTTTACATCCCTGTAATGCAGCAGTTCAGCAAAAGATACTGATAGAATAGGTACTAGGCTTTAAAAAAAAATGAACACTGGGGTTGATTCATTTAACTGAAAATGCTTCAAGGCAATGCCCCAGCCACAGTCTAATGACTGAAACAAGTAAAAGATAAAAGATCTCAAGAACAAAAGTGCCTCCAAACACTTCAGACAAATGGTGATCTTTCCATTGTCCACAAATATTACACTACAGAGATGTAGATTGGTTTGTTGGAGTAGGGTGAGGGAAAAGTTTTCTTGTTACATGTAGGTGGAATACCCAGGTTGGGGGATAGCAGATAGCAATAATAGAGAACAATGATACAGTGGCACAGGGCCAAGAGGACAGGATTGGGGAGTGGGAGGTAATCATAGTACATGAAGTGGAAATGTGAGGAAGAGAAAAGATGCAAAGACATAGTTTGGTTTGTTGTGGTAGAGTGTGTGAGAAGTTTTCTTGTCAAGTGTAGGTGGGACACACAGCACTTCTAGAACTGTTTCGCTGATGTGGGCAGGTCTTCTCAAGAACTTCATATCACCAGACATTTCGGTCCATTGTCATTTCCTCATTTCTGAGATCACTCCTTACCACTTCGTTCCATGTCTTCTTGGGTCATCCTCTTCCACAGGTATCATCCACTTTCAGTGATTGACACTTCACGAGGGCTCCAGTTAATTCAATCAACAGAACAGCCAGCGCATGAAATTAACGTGCAAGTGGCTGAGTACTTCACAGACACACATACCTTTAACACAGTTCTCAGAGAGATTCAGCATGACACAGAATTTTTGCCACCCATTTTTGCCAGCTGAGTGAACTGGAGCAATGTGAAATAAAGCATCTTGCTCAAGGACACAATGCAACATTGGGAATTGAACTCACAACCTTACAATCATGAGCTGAAGACCCTAACCACTAAGCCATGTACCTTCACACATCTTCAGCTTATAAACTTTATAAAATCTTCATTTGAAATTTAAATCTAAGATATTAGAAACATACCTCTTTGGTTCCTCCTTGACAGACATACGTAAATTTACACTGAAAGCCTTTCTGCAAAGGAAAAGAAAAGATTTTGAAATCAAAAATAGAAACTGAAAGAACTGTAATGTAAAAAGTTAATGTAAAACACCTGAAACATAACTACAATGTCACAACATTAAATGGAACTGTAGGTGGCAGAATCATTAGCACGCTGGTCGAAATGCTTAGCCGTATTTCGGCCATCACTACGTTCTGGGTTCAAATTCCTCCAAGGTCAACTTTGCCGTTCATCCTTTTGGGGTCGATAAATTAAGTACCAGTTGTGTACTGGAGTCGATCTAATCAACTGGCTCCTCCCCCAAAATTTCAGGCCTTGTGCCTATAGTAGAAAGGATTATATGTAACTGTAGGAGCCTCTACAGCAGGTATGGGCACCTTTTGCGAAAAACAGGCCACATGAGACATGGCTCATTTAATAAATTCTAGGCAATTTTTCGTTTAGGTGTGCCATTCAGAATGTTCCGTTGGCTGCAGATTGCCCATAACTACTAAACGGGATTGAATGAACTGCTAGAAATAGCAGCCAAATCTTCCTCAACTCACACAAACTGTTCTAAAATGAGGAAAGACACACTGGATAGTATAGACCAGGGCACATTATAACCAAAAAAACTAAAAATAAAATACCAGATTGGTCAAAACTGGAATGCCTTTGGACGTGCATCTCAATCAATGTTGTTATGAGGTTAAATACCAATAACACTATGTAGCAATATAGTTTATCAGTAAAGCGGTGAGCTGGCAGAAACATTAGCATGCCAGGCAAAATGTGGTATTTTATCTGTCTTTACGTTCTGAGTTATGCTGCAGAAAGTGGTCTATATTTGTGGTTGTGAGAGGAGTGGAGCACTAGGAATGTGGCCTGAGTGGCAAGTGGGCAGCAGCCTGAAAAAGTTTGAGAATCACTGGTCTAGAATATATATATATGTGTGTATGTATGTGGCAGTAGGAAAGTATAGATATAGAGGAATAGTGCTTCAATGTGTGTTTAACATGAATTTTGTAAAGAGAAGTAAAGGTGTGTAGCTTATGATTAGGATGTTAAACACTTCGACATTAGGTGATGAGCCCCATTATCAGACTGAGCTGTGCAATGAGTTCTTGAGCATGGCACTTTATTTCATGTTGGTCCACTATACTCAGCCACAAAATGAATCCCTGTGGCTCCTAAGGGTTCACTGTGATGGATTGGTGTCCCGTTCAGGGAAGAGTATTGTAATCTTTACCACAATGCCTTGAAAATCCAGATAAACTCTGGTTTCATGAATCCTGTGTACAACAGTCATCAGTTGATCAGAGCTGAAGAGGAATCCAGTCATTTAGAGTTCATAACTAGAGAGAGGTACAAAACCACTTCCTAGATAGTGATAATGATGAAGTCTTTGTGATGCTGGAAGTGATTGGGTTGTCACTTCTTCATAGAAGGATATTCTCAAGGTTTTCTTTTCATGGAAGCAGTGTATGTTCAGTATGAGATGGTTGAATGACACCTTTGTGAAGAAGGCTAAAAACAAGTTTATGTTGTTAGTGATGATGAACAGGTAATTAACTTTAGCATTCAGGTATCAATTGTAATGCATATTTATTTACATTGTTTTCAATTAATCATGCATTACTTTGTAGCTTTGAGACTCTGATGATGCAATTATCTATTTTCCAAATGACAATGTCGGAGAGGTGTGAGAAGCCAGGTCTGGCTGCTTTGAACATAAGAGCCTGTAGAATATTTGAGCTAGATATACTCTTTACTCTCTTTACTCTTTTACTTGTTTCAGTCATTTGACTGCGGCCATGCTGGAGCACCGCCTTTAGTCGAGCAAATCGACCCCGGGACTTATTCTTTGGAAGCCTAGTAGTTATTCTATCGGTCTCTTTTGCCGAACCGCTAAGTTACGTGGACGTAAACACACCAGCATCTGTAGTCAAGCGATGTTGGGGGAACAAACAGAGACACACAAACACACACATATATATACACACATATATATATACACATACATATATACAACGGGCTTCTTTCAGTTTCCGTCTACCAAATCCACTCACAAGGCTTTGGTCAGCCCGAGGCTGTA
>NC_068983.1:36185782-36189844 GCF_001194135.2 Octopus bimaculoides | reverse complement strand
AAGGCTTTGGTCAGCCCGAGGCTGTAGTAGAAGATACTTGCCTAAGGTGCTACGCAGTGGGACTGAACCCGGAACTATGTGGTTGGTGAGAAAGCTACTTACCACACAGCCACTCCTGCACCTAGTTTAAACACTAAAGATTTAATGTATGGAAAGAAGAGTACAGGAGACATAACCAAACCTTTGGGAACACCAGAAATGATAAACTGTGTCACAGTGAGCATCAGAAACACACTCAACATTTTGGTCTAACAAGAAGCTTCCAGTCCATGAAATCATAGACACCAGGAAACCAGATATGGTTGAAGGATTTTCTGATGCCAAGAGCAACAACATTACTTTCTCAAGGGAAAGTCTCTGACAGACCTGTCTCTATAGAAGCCATTTTGGTGGTCACTAAGAAGGAAGAGAGAATCAAGTACAGATTAAACAGTTACACACTAAAGAACCTTATCTATTGCAGTTGCTGTTTTTGTTAGTGCTGCCTGACTGGCACCCATGCCGGTGGTATGTAAAAAGCACCATTTGATCGTGGCCGATGCCAATGCCGCCTGACTGGCACATAGAAAGCACCATTTGAGCATGGCCAATGCCAACGCTGCCTGACTGGCACCTATGCCAGTGGCACGTAAAAAACACCATTTGAGCATGGCCGATGCCAATGCCGCCTGATTGGCATCTGTGCCAGTGGCATGTAAAAAACACCATTTGAGTGTGTCCGATGCCAATGCGGCCTGACTGGCACCTGTGCCAGTGGCATGTAAAAAGCACCATTTGAGCATGGCCAATGCCAACGCTGCCTGACTGGCACCTGTGCCAGTGGCACATAAAAAACACCATTTGAGCATGGCCGATGCCAATGCCGCCTGACTGGCATCTGTGCCGGTGGCATGTAAAAAGCACCATTTGAGTGTGTCCGATGCCAATGCTGTCTGACTAGTACCTATGCCAGTGGAACGTAAAAAACACTATTTGAGTGTGACCAATGCCAGTGCCATCTGACTGGTACCTGTGCTGGTGGCATGTAAAAAGCACCATTTGAGCGTGACCAATGCCTGTGCCACCTAACTGGCACTCATGCCGGTGGCACATAAAAGCACTCACTACACTCTCGGAGTGGTTGGCATTAGGAAGGGCATCCAGCTGTAGAAACCATGCCAAATCAGATTGGAGCCTGGTGCAGCCTCCCGTTTTGCCAGTTCCCAGTTAAACCGTCCAACCCATGCCAGCATGGAAAGTGGATATGAAACAAATGACAACGATGATGATGATTAAACAGACAGCAGGCTGGCAGAATTGTCAGTACACTGGGTGAAATGCTTAGTGGTATTTCATCTGTCTTCACATTCTGAGTTCAAATTCCGCCAAGGTCAACTTTGCATTTCATCCTTTCAGATGAATAAAGTAAGTACCAGATAAGCCCCAGGGTTGAAGTAATCAACTTATCCTTTCCCTCAGATTTGCTGGCCTTGTGCCAAAATTTGAAACTATTATTATTATTATTATTATTATTATTATAGACATTGGACAATATACAATATTGTGAGATTGTTAATTGAAGATATTGTGTCTACCGGGGGTTTGTACTGTTTGTCAAGTCACAACAAGGACCTCAGACAGACATTACTTTACGCAAAATGCATGCAGTTCCAAGTAATGCCAACTTTTGCAATTATTATTATTATTATTAATGCAGCAAGATTATTATTATTATTATTATTATTATTATTAATGCACACTGGACAAAATGCTTCACAGCATTTCAATCATCTTTACATTCTGAGTTCAAATGCTGCTGAGGTCAACTTTGTCTTTCATTCTTGCAGGGTCGATAAATTAAGTACCAGTTGCATACTGGGGTTGATCTAATCGACTGGCGCCCTCCTCAAAAATTTCAGGCCTTGTGCCTAGAGTAGAAAAGATTATTGTTATTATTATTATTTAAGGCGGTGAGCTGGCAGAATTGTTAGCACATTGGATGAAATGCTTAGCAGTATTTCGCCTGTCTTTATGTTCTGAGTTCAAATTGTGTCGAGGTCGACTTTACCTATCATTCTTTCAGGGTCGATAAATTAAGTACCAGTTGCGTACTGGGGTCAATGTAATCGACTATCCTCCTCTCCCAAATTTCAGGCCTTGTGCCTTTATTAGAACGGGTTATTATGATTATTACTAATATTAATGTTATTAAAGTGGCAAGCTGGCAGAACCATTAACATGGACAAGATGCTTAGCAACATTTTGGTCATCTTTATGTTCTGAGTTCAAATTCTGCCAAAGTCAACTTTGCTTTTCATCCTTCCAGGGTTGATCACGTAAGTGCCACTCAAGCACTGGGATTGATATAAATGACTATCACCTTCACTCAAAATTTCAGGCCTTGTGCCTATACAAAAAGGGTTATTAGATCTAACCTTAGTGAAGGCGGAGGTATCGTTTTCAGTCATGTTTTTGTTTGTTTGTCCGTGGACAAGATATCTCAAGAACCGATGGATAGATTCACATGAAACTTTCAGGGATGTTTGGCCTCATGACTGGCACGAATTGATTAGATTTTGGGATCAATCTGATACCAGACAAGAATTCTGGAATATTTTTCCTGGTTTTTTTGCCAACTCTGTATAATTATAGTTTTGGGGTCTTATTAACCTCAACGTTCTGAAGAAATATTTTTCAAGTATTTATATTTTTTATCTTTTATTTGTTTCAGTCATTAGACTGCAGCCATGCTGGGACACTGCCTTTAAAAATTATTACTCAAATGAATCGACCCCAGTACTTATTCTTTTTTAAGATTGGTAACTTATTCTATTGGGTTCTTTGCTGAACCGCTAAATTATGGAGACATAAACACACCAGCACCAGTTGTCAAGCAGTGGTGGGGAACAAACACAGACACCAACACACACACACACCTGTACAATGGGCTTCTTCCAGTTTCCGTCTACAAAATCCACACACAAGGCTTTGGTCGGCCTGAAGCAATAGTAGAAGATACTTGTTCAAGGTGTCATGCAGTGGGACTGAACCAGGAGCCATGTGGTTGCATCAGATGTCTGTTTCTAAATATCTACATGACGCCAGGCTATAATTATATCTAAATTTTAGTCTAAATATAAGGATTTCTATTTCAGATCCAATCTGATACGATACATATATCCAGGAATAGAACCCTGATGACGATCAGAGATAATAGCATAATGAAGATATAAATATTTTAAAATGCTTTATCCTGAAAGATGAAGAATCTGAATATTTAAAAACATTAACAATTATCCATCTGACATTTCGGCTTGACATTTGTTGTAAATAAATCTTTTACAGTACATTTGCAAATATATATAATTTTTTAAATTTCATTCAGTTTAAATATTCTACAAGTATTCAATAAATCGATATATCATAAAATTGATAAACTTGGCAAATTTCTTTTATGTAACAATACTGTTAAAAGTATATACAAAACAAACTATAACACATTCATTCTCATGTGTAGAACGTCTCCCTCAAGCGCTGCACTGAACGATAGCTTTAAAAGGAGCTACTGATATCCCGTCAAATCTGGAGTCTACGGGCCTTGATCGTGACGAAAGTACGCGTCCAGACGGGTAATCCTTTTCTCATTTGAAAGGGGGAAATCGCTTGTCTGGGACGCCATGTGTTACGAGTTATTCACCAGCGCCAACTTTGTCGCTTCGCCGATAGACCTAAGTTGCTACTGTCCGCAACGCAGAGGAGTGGAAGATGACTAACTACCAATCATTATCAGAGATCCCTGTTGAGCCCTCCAGTGTCCTCACTCCACTGAACGGCATCTCTCCTCCGCTGAATTGGGATGACGGCGTAGCACCTAAGAATCTCGTAAAGGTAGGAGTGGATAGTACAAGGATGTTAGCTGCTCTTCGCGACAATGTTTTTGTCATCTTGTCCACGAAGCGTAGATAAGTTGTTCAACTTACATTATTTATATATTAATGGTAAGACAATAAAAGAATGAATGAGACCTCGATATTATGTAAACAGAGGAATTTATCTGTAATATAATATGTGACAATTATTCGG
>NC_068983.1:36182107-36185772 GCF_001194135.2 Octopus bimaculoides | reverse complement strand
ATATATATATATATATATATATCGGTAGGATTTGAACTCAAAATGCAAGAAATACCCCGAAACCATTCTGGCTAACGATCTAACAACTCAGCTAATTCGCCGCCTGAGGGTTTGGAGTTAGTTTTTGTTTTTGCTGGGTACATGCACTGAAATATATGAAATGAAATAAACGCAATAGAAATATTATGAACAAATATGTGAAATAGAGGAAGGGGAGAAAACGATCAGGAGTTCAAGATATACCCGTTAATATATCGCAAATCTGATGTAAGGATCTCAGCTGGGTCACGTTGACTCGAGTTGGGAAGATCAATAATGTTAGATTGCTTATTAAAGTAAAAAAAAAATCGATATTAGGACAATATAATGAAATGTGCATATTAGAACTATCACAACTTGGTTTCTGATTTGCCCTTTTCATTGAATAACATTTAAAAACTATTTGGGTTTTCATATTTCTGTATATAAATATTGTTCAGTGTATCCCAGTATGGCCACAACTAGCTGACTGGGAAAAGGAAGAGATGTCATCTATAACAAAACAAATAAGTAACTAATAAAAAAAAAAACAAATGTAAAATTATCACACCAGGATTTAACCAATGTATATAGCTACATATATCTGCGATAGAAGTAAAATGTATATATCTTCAGATTTAATAACAATTTAACATTTCCGCGTAGATCAACAGATCACGAACTCATTTTTCTACTCTAGGCATAAGTGCCGAAAATTTGGGGGAGGGGGCCAGTCGATTAGATCGACCTCAGTACGCAACTGGTTCTTAATTTATCGACCCCGAAGGGATGATAGGTAAAGTCGACCTCGGTGGAATTTGATCACGAACTCATTCATCTTTCAGTAAACTATATTAACAACGAAACTATTTTCCACTGTAATTATTGTAATTGTGTGTGTGTGTGTAGTTATATATACATCAAAATGAAAGAATGCCTATATATATATATATATATATATATATATATATATATATATATATATATATATAAACAGTAAAGCAGTTTTCTAGCTGTTTAAGTATGTGCTGTGAGTTAAAGGATAAAACCGCTATGAAAACAGATGGTTTATAATCAAAACAAAACTTGTGTACATGACACGTGTTAACAGTAACGATCGACTTTCGAAAATAGTAAAAAATATCGATGTTAAATTATAGAAGTGTGTTTATTTATTTACCCATTCTTTCACATAATCGTTAACTTGTCCTCCGGGTTTGACGTCGAACTGGGTGCTTTCTTCGTCACTTAGGACAACACTAACAAATCCAAATAGAGAAATAACTGCTACCAACCACCGATGTAGCCCTCGAGCCATATTAATTCTATTAGGTTCCTATTTGTTCTTCAGCTTTTACAGTTGCAGGAATGCAACGAAGCAGGTCTGATGAGATTGGGAAGGTTTCCCAGCCACAACTACACGATGACAACTGTAAACCTGTACACACTTACTATAGCGAAAACCCAGCTGCCTTCAACCTATCACCGCACTCCACGTGAAGCCGGTGTCAAGTATGAAAACGAGACTCTCACCTTTGACATTTTCCCGGCTGACCTCATTTATGAATCGTGAATCGTGTTAGGAAACTAGACCGAAGTATGAGTGGTGTGTTTATTAATAACTTTTAGCAGACAATCCAATGCAGCTGTTCCCTAACTGACATATACCAACGTCTGTCCTATGACTACCACCACCACCACCAGCAATGTTAGAACAATTTTGTGGGGTTTAAAGCTATTTTAATTTTATTAAACGTAGTAATTTGTCCCTACCTAGTTTATTTTTGGAAATACGTTTGTATATCGATTTTATCTGATAATCATTAAAACATATTTAATAATATATTAGAGTACATAGCGTTCGTTAATTTGAATTGCAATCTTTAACATTAACAACAGACGGTGACAAAAAAATAAAGGTATGGCATTTCAAAATATTGATTTCTCTTGAGAAAGATCGTTAACAATTGGGTTTAGTAGATCGACAAAAATCATCAAGAAGTATTCGATCTATTCACTAGGTATTTCTAAGGGTTCAATTCGTTGAATCGATCGACACAATATATAATTGGTGAAGATGCAAGACAAAAAAGTTGACTGTGGGAGAATTTATACTGTCTTTGCTGTTTGGTTTCATTCTCTTAGATACTATTTTCTATTGTTTCCTTTATTTATCAACTCCAGTATATTACCTATAGTTATAATTATAATTATTGGTAATAACTATATCAGTTATAGTTATTTTCTAAACTTTGAAGAAATTGTACATCAAGCATATTTTGACAGTTAAGTATTGAATTAGATGTTTATTCAGTCTCTCTAGTGCCTGCACCCACCCAAATACCGCCACCTTGGCATCGATCGTTTTAAGTTGAGAGATATAGATGGTGGGTGTAGTTAGGATTAGAAAATCCCTTCCACCCACAACACGGATTTGGGAAGGGTACCCTTTAGATAGTCTAAGAAACTTTTTACCCTGTAAATTTTAACTATTACACCCGTCTCATTTGAAGGTGAGATACATGAGTTTCCTATGGGGGTTTTTTATGTTTTGGACATTTTGACGTGTTTCCTTGATTTTAATCAATGAAATAAATAGAAGGGAGGAAGGAGGATATGATAGGGGGCAAGAGTTAAGGATCAGTTAAATCTTGGTTCAGAGGATTAGTTTTTATTCTTGTTATTGTTGTTTAGTTCCATGCGAACCCTAATCGATCATACCTATGAACAAAAGCATTCCAGTTATGATCATCCTGCCTTTTTACAGAACCACTAGACGTTCTCTTAAAAAAAAAAAAACTGTAGATTTCAAGGAGATTTGTTTGCTATTTCTAGCATTTCAAACAACCATGTACAACAGGGATTAACTATTCAAGAGATCGATAAACACCTGAGCTTTAAGGGAGCATGATAATTTAAGGTTAAAATTCACTAATTTTCAACTAAATATCAATGCAATAACTCCTATTTATCAACACATGTCTCTCATTAGATATTCCAATTTCATATAATATTCGTATACTATGACTGAATTTTTATTCTTTATCAATTTCATTAAGTACTTTTGCTAGATTTTTTTTTAATATTTGTGATAAAAAATGTGAGAATGATACAAAAGAATAAATGAATTATTGCTTTTAAAACAAGGCATTTTATTAATTATACTCTTTAAATTTATTTTTTAAAATTGCATGATGGGGATCAATAAGCTATCTATGATTCTATGAAAGGGAAATGATACAAAACAAAATTGCCAATTTCTGGTGTAGAGGCAACTTTGAAAGGTTTGGATTGGATATGATCCAATGTTCTGGTGAAACAAGAAGATATTATTATTATTATTATTATTATTATTATTATTATTATAATAATAATAATAATAATAATAATAATAATAATAATAATAATAGTAATAATAATAATAGTAATAATAATAATAATAATAATAATAATAATAATAATAATAATAATGATGATGATGATGATGATGATGAGGGAAAGGATCAGAAGAGAATGTTATCGCAGGGTGAGAGCAATACTGAAGACAGAGCTGAACGCGAGAAACAGGATCGAAGCGATCAATGCTCTAGCCATACCAGTCGTGACTTACAGTTTCAACATCGTTAACTGGTCAATTACTGAAATAT
>NC_068983.1:36176997-36179755 GCF_001194135.2 Octopus bimaculoides | reverse complement strand
GTTAATATAGAAAGGATTGAGGTAACTCCTCCTGAAGATATAGAGTCAAAATTAAAAGAAGAGTGCCATTTGTTATCTAGTGAACAATATTTCGACATCTCGCGTGTCTTCAACTGGTTCAAAAAATAAATTTGTCAATCTACTTCATTTTGGTTAATATAGAAAGGATGCGTATGGAAGTGGTGGATATCAGGTGTAGTGTTTGCAAATTTCAGGGAGCATGGAGGTTTTAAAGGATGCAATGTCTCAGCAGTTAACAACTGATGCAGGTAGTTTGTTCCATGCTTCAGCAACTCTGAGTGTGAAAATATGTTTCTGAAAGTCATGGGAGCTGTGCTGTTTTCTGACTTTTAGGCATGCCCACATGTGTTAGACACATGGAGCTCAAAAAGGTGCTCAAGGTGGTTGTTGGCACAATGGTTAATAATTTTGTGGGTGTTTACTAAGTCAGTTGGTTCTCTAACTTTGATGGAAACCAGTAGCTGCAATATAGCATTTGTAAATATACTAGTACTGTTAACTGTTTATTTTTAATTAGCATAGTAATAGAATTTTTTTTAATTCCTGAAGTTGAATGATGTTCAGCAATTAGGAACCCCTAAGATTCAGGAGCAAATTCGGTCAGATTCTTCCTTTATAAATCATGATGGTGTAGTAGGTATTGGTAAGAGAAAAAGGGGTTGAATGGTCAAATTACAGCACATTTTTTTCAACAATAGTTTGTATGTATAGTTTATATGATTACTATCATCATCATCATCATTGTCGTCATTGTCATTTAATATCCATTTTCCATGCTAGCATGGGTTGGACGACTTGACAGGAAGTGGCAAGACTAGTGGGTGCACCAGATTCCATAGTCTGTCTTGGTATTGTTTCTGCTGCTGGATGACCTTCCTAACGCCGACCACTTTATGGAGTGTTCTAAGTACTTTTTTCTGTGGTACCATCACCAGTGCTTTTCACATGGCACCTTGGTTTTAGGATATCAATTCTGTTGTGGTGGGTGGGTCTTCTTTAATTCAGCAATGCACCACATATCTCGGTCCTCTGTTTTCTCCTTCATAAGGTTCAGTGTTTTGAGATCGACCTTCAGTACTTTGTCCCATGTCTTCCTGAGTCTCCCTCTTCCACAACTTCTCTCCACTTCCAATGACTCGTGGTGCACCTGAATACTGTATGCTGTGGACTGGGTCTAAAAATATTGGTTACCAGGAGACTAAGGGAGCCCACCTGCAACTACAATGCTATCATTTAATTTCTTTTTTTTTTGTTAAAAGTATTCTTTTCAACTGTCAACAAACACAGCCAGGCTGAAATAATTAATGCAACCTTCCAGGAGTGAATAAAAAATTCTCAAACTTGAGGGGATGGGCCCCCATATATGGATTCTAATGGTGCAGGGGCCCACTTGCCATCAGGCTTGTTATTACTATTGTTTTCTGTTCTTTCTTTTAACTTTTCCTATTGAGCTGTAGAGCACCTTAGCACCATTTGCAATATGTTCATCATCATCTTCATCATCAGCAGCAGCAGTAGTAGTAGTGCACCAAGTGCATTTTATTACAATAAGCATAAGATGTAAATCATCATCGTCGTCGTTTAACGTCCGCTTTCCATGCTAGCATGGGTTATCAAATGTAATTGTTTCCCACCTGTGCCTGAATAGATGTTACTACATGTATTCTAGCCATTCTCATGTCACTTCCTTTTATTTATTTTTGAAGTGGGTATCATGTATCTAGGACTACATTATCTAATGTGTCCTTCTATTTTAAGACAATAGAATGTAATTTGATGGCGATTCGGCTACTTTTCAAAATAGGTAGAGTGACCTTATTGAAACACCTTTGTTATTCATAGAGTTCATCTTATTGAGTGACATTATAAGGGTTCTTCCATTGGATAATCTTGCAATTTTGAGAACAGAGATAAAAATTTCAGTAATCACAGGAATGTGAGTTCAAGTCTCATGGCTGGCTGCTAACAAATTTTTCTGCAATATAAGGATGTTCTATTCGGCTTTGTTATTATTATGCATTTGAGAGTAAAATATTTCCATATCTGTATATTTAAATACATCTCAATGCTTCTACAAAAGCAAACTTTGTTTGTTTACATACATCGTAATTTTATATATTTCTAAATGAGGTTTAGATAGGGTTGATGACATGAAGGAAATTACCAATAAATCCTCCTTTTGAATAGATTGTTGCTTTATTGACAGAACCATTACGCCAGTCCTTGATGATCAAGTGTTTCTGTTGTTCTTTATACATTAGTGAAATGAGTGACATACAGGTTAAGGGGTCTGACTACAAACCCGACCAAAAACAAAACATCTTGTGGTGGATTTGAACTTATAATTTGTGAATTCTTGAGGGAGAGAAGAGAAGGGAGAAGGAGAGAGAAAGAGAGGAAGAGGGAGATAGGGAAAGAAAGAATAACAGACACGAAAGAGAGAGAAGGGGGAGAGAAGAAGAAGAAGAAGAAAAAAAGGAGGAGGAGGAGGAGGAGAAGAACAAGAACAAGAAGAAAAAGAAGGAGGAGGAGGAGAAGAAGAAGAAAAGAAGAAGAAGAAGAAGAAGAAGAAATCGCTGCAACCAATAATTTTCAAGTGACTTTTTTAAAATGGGGGCCACATTTTTCATTAACGAAACACTTTGAAACTTGGAACACTGGTAGAATGTGTCATATAAAACATCTTTTTCTCTTAGTCTTCTTAAAAAAAAAAGAAATCCCTAAGTTATTCCATGTT
>NC_068983.1:36169213-36176952 GCF_001194135.2 Octopus bimaculoides | reverse complement strand
GTCCATTCAGCCGATATACATTAAGTGCCGACTACATAAACAAACGATTCTGAAACAATTCTATCGGTGATAGGGTTAGGGTTAGGGTTAGGGTTAGGGTAAAACAGCAAATTTAAAAAGAAAAAGGCAAAACGAAGCTATGGAAATTAAATACGCTTTACACCGCTTAATCAGCCAAATTAGTAAATGTAAACAACTGAATACTTGTCAGTGATTGGTTGAAATTATCGAAATAAGACAATTTTTTACATGAAATAAATTCGAATACAAAAATATTTTTCTGTTCTATAACACAAAATAGATAAGTATACGAAGTTTGAAAGTCTTTCAGTACCAAAAACACTACATAAAACATAAATGAAAAATGTGGCCCCCGTTTTAAAAAAGATCCAAATATTGTAATATATTGTACCAAACAGTGTCTGTTTATATTTAGTTTCATTTCAAGGTCATTATGGCAAAGTTGTTTGGCTCTGAGATGATTAATTCTGTTTGAGAATTAATCCCTCCAGAATATACAAGATTACAAAGTTGAAAATTATTGTCCGCCTGAGTCCTTGAAATGCTGATTTTTCCCTTTTCAAGTACACACACGCACACGCACACGCACTATGCAATCTGTTAGGTACTGATGTGTGTGTGCATTGTGCTTCTCAATGTGATTGTATATATATGTGTGTGCGTGTGTGTGTGTGCATGTGTATGTGTATGCATGTGTGTGTGTGTGACCCCTCTCTGCTAGGAGGCATATTATTATTATTATTATTATTATTATTATTATTATTATTATTATTATTATTATTATTATTATTATTATTATTATTATCATCATCATCATCATCATCATCATATGTTTGACTTTTGCTTTGTATTTGCACAAGTTGACTCCAAGTCTTACTCAGAGTTTTTCAGTTAGGTGTTGAGGTCGATTGTGGCAATCTTCATTGTTAGTTCCAGTTGTAAAAGTCCATGTCCACCCTCTTTTCTTGGCAGGTAAAGTTGTTCAATATCTGCCTTTGGGTGCATTCTATGCATTGTCAAAAATTTTCATATTTTTCTGTCAAGATGGCATATTTCAGTAATTGACCAGTTAATGATATTGAAACTGTAAGTCACGACCAATATGGCTAAAGTATTGATTGCTTCGATCCTGTTTCTGGCATTCAGCTCTGTCTTGAGTGTTGCCCTTACCCTGTGATAACATTCTCTTGAATGTCTGATTCCATCACGTTCAAATACCCCTAGGTATTTGTAGCTCTCTGCTGGTTCCAACTCCTTTATGACATTCTGCTGGTCAAGATTAATATTGGATGTTTCTGTCATTTTTCCTCTGATAAAGATAACTTTTGCACATTTATCGAAGCCAAATTGCATCCTGCTGTCATCACTGAATTGTTTAACAATTGCTAGTAAGCCCTGTATTTGTTGGCCATTTTTTGCAAAGAGCTTTAAATCATCCATGCAAAAGAGATTTATATTTTTATCAAACATTTTATAGCCATATTGTACATCATCGAGCAATTTCAAAAGAGGTATTAAAGCTAGACAAAAGAGGAGTGGTCATCATCATCATCATCATTATTGTTACTACTATTATATCATATATTATTTATTCTCAGTAATGTACGTTTTTCCATTGTGGTTATCTGGAACTTCAGCATTGGATGTTCAAAGTACAATTGGGTGTGTAACCACAATAGATCATCAGGGAACCACTTTATTGCATTATGTTACAGGAAATGCCTCAAGTTGAACAGATGGCAAAATTTTTTGTAAATTATAAATTGTAAATAAACTTACATGTGTATCTTAAGTAAAGATGCTTGTAGTCACTGTATAACTAACATTTGTGATTAAACTACAAAACCTCTTTTTCTCTTTCCCCCTCTCTCTCTCTCTCTCTCTCTCCCTCTTTTTCTCTTTCCCTCTCTCTTTCTCTCTCTCCCTCCCTCTCTCTTTCTCTCTCCCTCCCTCCTTCCCTCTACCACCACCACCCTCTCTCTAGAATTGAATAGGATAGAATACTTGATAAACCTACAAAAAGCAGGCAGTTCTTGTTGAGCTGTTGTCTGCTTCCTTCTGCAAAAGAATCCCCATTGCAGGCACATAGCCAGCCGATAGCAACGGGAGGTGGGTACTACCTTGATAGCTGGGGATGCTGAACAGAACTCTAAAATCTGTACTGTTTATAAAACTTGATTACAGTTTTCAAGAAAATTCATGGCACAAAATAATAAAATCAGGTTACATCTATTTAATACAATTGTAATCATTGCAGCGCAATGCAAAAATTTTAGAAAATTGTCCTTGTCTATAATTGATTTGTATCTACTAAGAGAAGCAAGTATCACGAGGTTTGATTTTCGTGGGTGCTTCATATTTCATCAAAAGGGAGTCATAATTCGAGTTAGCGTAAAAAATGGTGGCTTGCATGTGACTGTGCTACACCCAAATGTTAATGCTGCACCATATAATTGATAAACACTTGGAAAGCATCCTGTATGAGACATAAAGATCCAAATGAGACATAAAGATCCAAATGAGACATAAAGATCGAAATGTTACATAGAGATCATCGTATTTTGTTTCAAAATGTATGCTTTAGCCACAGTAAGTTCAGACAGCAAGGCTGATTTATTGCAATTAACTAAATTGCTCAAAGGTTTAAAAGTATCAAAATCCAAAAATATCTTAGAGATTGGTAGTAGACTTGCCAAGGAAGAATATATGCTGTCGTTTTGTTCTGAAAATCTATTATCTAGCTCTCCTAAGCTTTCATCGATGATGGCGAAATAAATTTTGCAGTGAAAGATTATCCAGTCATCTTATGATAGTACCATGGCTTCAACCTACAACTACAATACTATCATTTAATTTTTTTTTTTTTCTTGTTAAAAATATTCTTTTCAACTGTCTACAAACACAGCCAGGTTGAAATAATTAATGCATTCTTCCAGGAGTGAATAAAAAATTCTCAAACTTGAGGAGATGGGCCCCTTAGATACTAATTTATTATTTTTTTTCTTTTTTGTTAAAAGTTTTGTTTTCAACTGTCTACAAACACTACAGGCTGAGGTATTTTGTATATATTGCATTCTTCCAAGAGGTAAATAACACAAATTCTCAAACTGCAGGGGCTGAAATTCTAACTGTGGTGGGAGCTAAGCACACCATAGCCTTGCCATGGCTACATGCCTATCCCATGGTTGGTTTAATTATGCAATCTAGAACATCAGAAGACATACTGGGTTATCCCATAGATAATGCAGTTTTCATATATGTCTTTTATTTTCCAAAATTAAGATAAAGTTCTTTTTTAATCTAGAATATACTCTCCTTCATTTTCAACGATTCTCTTTCATCTATCTGATAGACTTGCAAGGCCCTCCTTCCAAAATTCACTTGTCCGTGACAAAAAGTACTCCTCTAGTGTTGTTCTGCCCTCATCTACAGAATTCATATTTTTGCTGTCCAAATGATTTTGAAAACTGTGGAATAAATGATAATCAGATGGGGCAATGTCCAGCGAATATAATGGGTGGGGCATTGTTTCCCAATCAAACTGTTCCAGTCTTTGGAATGTCATCCTTGCTGTATGTGGCTGACCATTATCCTGATGGAAGAACACCTTTCATCTTAAAACCAAAGCTAGTCCTTTTTCTTCTAACGCTGACTTAAGCCACTCAAGCTGCTCACAGTAGATCTCCTTTGTTATCATCTGGTTTGAGTTTAAAAGTTCAAAGTGGACTAAACCTTTCATATCCCATCAAACAAATAACAGTACCTTACGTGGGTGTAGACCTTCTTTAGCCTGGGGTGCCGGTGCTTTTCCTTTCCCTACTCATGGTCTTTGGCACTTGACATTTTTATAGAGAGCCCATTTCTCATCATCAGTCATTATTCAGTCCAAAAAAGGCTCATTCATGAGACATGACAGCAAAGAAGAGCACACATTCATTTTCTGTGTGTGATTAGACTTAGAAAGTTTGTGAGGAACCCATTCACCCAATTTTCTGACTTTTCCGATGCCACACAGGGGTCAATGAATGGTTGAATGACCAAATCCAAGCTTCTCTGCTAGTTCCTCAACAGTTACAATGGGATTTTGTTCCACCAGGGTGCACAGGATGTCCTCATTGAGGTTTATAGATCTTCCAGGACAAGGCTCGTCTTCTAGGCTGTAGTGTCCGGCTTGGAATTTATAGTTTAACCTTGTGGTAATTCCTCTGTCTCTTTACATTCTAATCTCACATCTCACTAATGTCAACTTTCTTTGCCTTTCATCCTCTTGCGAACAATAAAATAAGTACCAATATGATATTGGAACTAATGGCAAAGTCAACCTTGGCCGAATTTGAACTGAAAATGTGTCAACAGACGAAATGCTGCAATGCATTCTGCCAGCTCACCGCCTTACTAAATAACTAGGCTCCGGGAAATTACCCACTCATGATATTGTTCCGACATCCACCCTTACTAAACAACCAAATTATCTCTCCACCTCCATATGTCTCTTGATCTTATGCTTCTCCTTCCCCCACACTTCAAGGATTAAAAGACAAAAAATATAGCCATGAACCTTTCCCTAAGGATGAATAATAAATATGAAACAAAATAAATAGAGTAAAATAAACACCACATAAACATTTGTGCTATGAAATGTTTGGTTAAAAACGAAGTCAGCTACCCTATATATTATTATAATATTATCGTCTATTGTAATATTATCCAATGGAGAATACCAGTAGATAAGATATCATCTTCTGTTGACCTGAAGCCTGAATATCATTTTGATTCCAAGTTGAAAGTATTTTATTTTATTTGCCTTTACAAATGTTCTGTCGAAGTTTCAACTTCTCATTTCTTGTCTGCTATAAAGTACGGAGCCTAAATGTTTAGTTGAAATAAAATAAAATTTACACAGGTTATAATGGCAGTGTGTTATCTAAACAAATACTTTGCCGTATTTGACCATTATCCATTTACGTTGTTAGTTGAACCCCTATCTTTCAATATAGTAGTCAGGTTTGAAGAGTCTTAGTTTTCGTTTCCAAATTCATTATTCTGAATTTCAGAGACAGCAATGCTTGAGCCAAAATTTTACATATGCCATATGTATATTCTTCGTTTAATTGT
This sequence comes from Octopus bimaculoides, assembly GCF_001194135.2. Classification (NCBI taxonomy): domain Eukaryota; kingdom Metazoa; phylum Mollusca; class Cephalopoda; order Octopoda; family Octopodidae; genus Octopus; species Octopus bimaculoides. The sequence goes on along the minus strand of NC_068983.1, from coordinate 36,171,816 downwards.
GCGGTTATTATTTAATAACAAACAAACCGTCTTTTAGAATTGTGAAATATATTATATAGTAATGATATTTTTAAATGGAGTTATTCCCCTTGCATCGGCTATTCAAAATTTTTTGCTATTTTTCATTTGCACATAAAAAAATGAAAAATTGTAGCCCCTCCATCAAACATCATGGCACCGTCTTAAAAATAGAAGGATATGTTGGATGGCGTCTTCTTATATTTAGGGTTTGATAAAAAAATAAAAAATGATACTATTGGCATAACTGGAAAATTTTTGATCATAGATTTGCTTGCTCAGTGTTAAACTGAGTCAACAGTAACCTGACATCGTTTTAAAGGTGAGAGTGTATGAAAGCTGTGGAGGGGAAAACAGATAAGAGAAGTAGAATGTTAGAATAGATGTTTATTCTATTAGTTGACAGCCTCTATGATTTTTGGTTATACCCAACCTATCATCGCAATACAGTCTAAAGTGAAGACTTGGTAATTAATTCTTGAGCAAGACCAGTCCAACGAAATCTGCTATTTCAGTGCCAGTAATGCTGCCCATGAAGACCAAAAGGCTCATCTTCATGCTTCTTCACCCAAAAGAAGTTATAGTAGAATAACTGTGACTTTCTGACGTTAAGAATAACGTTCATATCGAGTTCTGAGATGACTGCATAATTCTTACAGAATTCAAGTAAATGGGGTAGAAAATTCCAGGATACAGATGAGTAAATTTCTATATTATCAAACTGTATAAACTTATGACAGAGATTATTCTCAATATTTTAAAACTACTTGCTGATGTCACTGCTACAGTTCCATTGTTTAAGGTCTCTTTGTTTCTTCCCCCATGTCTTTTATCATATTTTCTCTCCACCACCATACTCTATGACAAAACACATACACGTATTTTACACACATACACATACATGCATGCATACATACATACATACATACATACACACACACATATACATACATACATACACATACACACACACACATCAGGGAAGGGTAGGCACAGGTATATCTATAGGGCACAAGAGGCAAGTTCATCTGGAAGATCATATCAATTGCAAAGGCACCATCAACATCCATTGGGTTCCTTCCGAGTGTTTTGTGAAGGTTTTGAGGATTTCATTACAAAAGACCAGACCTCTTCCACTTGGGTCAGTGCCGCCTGCACCAGGACAATACTAGAGTACCTGTATCAGTCCACTATTCCATCCTGATAACCAACTACTTAACAGAAGTGGGCATCAAAACTCTCTCTCACCCTCTCTACAGTCCAGACCTGTGACTTTTGATTGTTTCCCAAGCTGAAGGAGAATCTGACAAGGAGCCTGTACACCGTTACTTTATGGAACTTTCATTGGGCCTTCACAAAATGGCTAGAGTACTGCAACAAGTTCATTGAAGTCAGAAAATCCTACTTTGGAGGAGATTAGACTTTTGTACTTCTTTGAAATTAATAAATTAATATGGCTGATAGTTAGCAAGGTGGGACACACATAAGAAAGAAGAAAGCAAAGGACCACTGATGAGGTCACAGAAGTGTGACAAAAGAACTCTGGCCGAAATAGGATTAATGTAATATAATGTAATATAAAGCTGAAGCAAATTAACACCAAATATACAGTGCGTGTGTTTTTATTGGCTAAACTGGCAATATGACCATCCCCAAGTACAACAACATCTGTTTCAACACACGATTTCACATCAAAAATCTTGCAAAACAAATATATAAATAAATTGATAAATATCTCAAAAGTCATGGAATGTACCTTGTACCTGTATGTATTGTATGTATATCTATCTATCTATGTGTGTGCGTGAGTCTGTGTGTGTATGCATGTGTATGTGTGTGTATTTGTATATCTATGTATACATACATACATATATCTAAATTATGTATGCATGTGTGTATGTGAATGTTTGTGTCTCCTTGTCTTCTGTTGATATCATGTGATAGCTGTAAGCAAGTGCCACCATCATTCAGATAGTATCCTTTGTGTAAACATCTCCAGACACAATGAAATCTTACCATTTTCTTCTGAGTTGAGGGACAGGTGAGGGCTAGCAACAGGAATAGTGTCCAGCCAAACCATAGAAAATCTACCCTATGAACTCCGTTTGATTTATGCAAGCAAGGGAAAAAAGCATAAAATTCATGATGATGTTGATTATAAAGATATATATATCCATGTATGTGTGTATATATGTTCTCTTCTGTTTTTAATTATTTAAATTCTTCCTCTGAGTAAGGAACCAGTTTGTAGCAAAGATACAAAGTCCCACTGTAAGAATGTAGATAACTAAATAATGTCATATTTTAAGCTTGAGAAAAATCTTGAATATTTTCACTGTTCTACTTACAGATTGTATTTGTAATGCATGAGTCAGTTGATTTCTTTTTCCGAAAACCCTAGATTATCCATATTGTCACTTAGGAATTTACTTACAAAACCAAGGACACCAATTATGATTGGTATAAATGTGAATTTATAATCTGCATATAGAAACTGGATGTTTTGTGAAGCAGTTGTCTATAGTTGCATGTGTGTGTGTGTGTGTGTGTGTGTGTGTGTGTGTGCGTGTGTGTGTGTGACGTGT
>NC_068983.1:36163698-36169203 GCF_001194135.2 Octopus bimaculoides | reverse complement strand
GTGCACGTGTGTGTGTGTGTGTGCGTGTGTGTGTGTGACGTGTGTGTGTGCACGTGTGTGTGTGTGTGTGTGAGTCAGTCAGTCAATCAATAGAGAAAGAATCAGTTTCTAACCTAGATCCAAAGCTCCTTCATCGGAATTTCAACAACATCAACAGGGTTTTTTTGCATGTATGCAAACGTGCAGATTTGTATGTTTTGTTTCATGTATGTATTCTCATGCATATAGTTACATATCTAGACATGCTCATATATTCTTAAATGATAAACTTCTGGAAAGTTTTATAGACTTTTACAGTTCCAGTGATAGCTTGGATCTGTAGTTTTCAAATCAGCTTTCTCCTTTCTGCTTTTGAGAAGCTTAATTTCTCAAAATTGGTATTTAAGTAATGTGCTACATATCCCAGTGCTCCAATAATTACAGGTATAAACCTGAACTTGTAATCTGGATAGAGTAACTGCAAATTTCTCAATAGTTCAGCATAGGTATTTTCTTTTCCACTGATCTTCAGCTTTATGTTAACATCCACTGGGCAGCTGTACACAGTTTCTTTTCTCTATCCCAAATTACTATGTCACGTTTATTATGTTTACATTTTATTGAGGTTTTCACTGGGACAATTATTATGAGTGGCTATGGCTTCTACCATACTGTGGATTCTTATTTCTTTGGCTTCGGGGTTATCCTTCTGATGGATCTCATTTCAGAGTATCCTAGCTACAGCATCATGTCTCATTGGTAGATAATATGATGTCATTTTCAGACAACTGCTTATGATGTGGGTAATATCTTCAGTGTTAACTCCATAAAGCCTGAATCGGTTATCACATTTTGCTGCTTTTCCCGTGTCTCTGTCCCTTTGTACATCAGGTATTTGGTTGATATTTCCTGTTCCTGGATTGCAGGAACTGGAAATATCCCTTCAAAGTGGGAGTTAGTAATTTGGTTATTGGTCCATAATAAACTGCTTTGATGGTCAATGTTACTATCATCCCAGAGCTTTCTACTAACATATTCATGCATGTTCTTCTGTTCATATATGCTCATCCTTTCATCTGATGTATGCCAGTACATAGATTTTCTTCTCTGTCCCAAATAACGAGATTTGGCCTGCTATGCTTACACTTGACAGATATTTTAATGACATGTGCTGGTATTTGAGCATGTATTCTTTAACAAGAGGATTCACTATATTTATTCCTGGACAGTTTTTTTTTCCAAATGGCATTGCATAATGTTTTTACAACATCATGTCACATAGGGAGGTAGTACCTTGATGACATTTATGTATGTATGTATGCATATATGTATGTATGTATGTATGTATGTATGTATGATGTATGTATGTATGTATGTATGATGTATGTATGATGTATGTATGTATGTATGCTGTATGTATGTATGTATGAATGTAATAGGAGGCACAATGGCCCAGTGGTTAGGGCAGCGGACTCGCGGTCATAGGATCGCGGTTTTGATTCCCAGACCGGGCGTTGTGAGTGTTAATTGAGCGAAAACATCTAAAGCTCCATGTGGCTCCGGCGGAGGATGGTGGCGAACCCTGCTGTACTCTTTCACCACAACTTTCTCTCACTCTTACTTCCTGTTTTCCTTTGTGCCTGTAATTCAAAGGGTCAGCCTTGTCACACTGTGTCACGCTGAATATCCCCGAGAACTACATTAAGGGTACACGTGTCTGTGGAGTGCTCAGCCACTTGCACGTTAATTTCACGAGCAGGCTGTTCCGTTGATCAGATCAACTGGAACCCTCGATGTCGTAAGCGACAGAGTGCCAACAATGAATGTAATAAGCGCAAGCATGACTATGTGGATATAACTAAAGAAAAGAAAAACAGCTGTGTCATAGCGCTTTTGTAATTAAAATACTTATGCACTAGTATCACATAAAATTTACCCAAGTTGGCCACATGGAAAAAGCACCTGTGATGGCACAACATAAGAAGCACCTACGCTGATGCCATTAGAGGCATCAAGAAAAGCATCCAGCTGTTGAAACCATGCCAAAACAGCTGATTGGAGCCTGATGCAGGCCTCCAGCTTGCCAGATCCTGTCAAACTGTCCAACCCATGCCAGCATGAAAAACAGACGTTAAAAGAAGATGACAATGACCAACCATACATGAAATGAGATCATAACATGAGGAGAATGGATGTTTGATTCATTTGTTGGAAATTGGAAACAAAAACATTTTATTTGAGATTCCAAAATATTTGGAAATGAATAAAAGGAAAGTATACATAATATTTAACAGCACGTGAAAAAGAACATGTGTGTGTGTGTGTGTGTGTATTTCTCAGAAGTTGATAAAATTACTTAGAAATGTATAAAACGAAAGTGAAACCATTTCTAAGAACCAAAGTGAAAGAATAGATGTGTATAATAATAATAATAATGATAATAATAATAATAATAATAATAATAAAAATAATAATAATAATAATAATAAATGTCCGGATGCAGTACCAGGCAGTGGCTTTCATGGCTTCTGATCTTAATTGATTAGAAGTGTTATCATGTACATTGTTTTGTCTTGGTATAAAAGATGGTCTACAGCAAATATTCTGCTCAATACCACAGATTTGCTTGTCAGTTGTTTGACCGTAACCAGCTGAGCATGTCCCTTGGTGGCTGATGATATGTGCATCTCTGATCACGAACAGAAGTAGTGGGAGAGCATGATAACCATGTGTTGAGAGGAATTCTTTGGGGTTTGAATAATTCACCTTTGGAAATATGGGTGTTTTGCTCAACATCCTTAAACAAACCTTACTCAGGGACCTTTTGAGTGAGATGGGCTACTTGACCTAAAGAAAATTCTAACTGGGCCCCACCTGTGAGGTCATGCGCCGTTTATTTTGATATGAGGTCACCATGTTGCGCACATATGCTTGTGATGCATGTGCCTGGTGTACGCTTATCAGACGTGTAGTCATGATGGGTATAATGGGCTTCGTATATTTTATCCCAGTGTCACTACTCTCTCACTCAATAATAATAATAATAATAATAATAATAATAATAATAATAATTGTGTAATGAAAAAAATTTATAGAAGAAATGAATACAAAAAAAGAAAAAGCATGGAAGGGAAAAATGTATGATCAGTTTGCAAGAGATGTGAATGCCAAGACAGATGCAGAGGACTGGTGGCTATGGATGAAGAGAAGTGACCCGAAGAAAGAGACAGAAGAACTGATATATGCAGCTCAAGAACATGCATTAAGGACCAACTATGTGAAGTGCAGAATGGACAACACTACCGACAGCAACAAATGTAGAATGTGAGAGGAGTGAAATGGTATGGCACATCATTAGCGAATGCCTATAATTGGCACAATGTGAATGCAAAAGACACTGACAATGTGGCAAGAATGATCCATTGGGAGGTCTGTGGAAATCATGGTCTACAAAGAACTTAAACGTGGTATAAGAAAACCCCTGAAGGAGTCACCGAAAATGAGAATCGCAAAATATTGAGGGATGCAATGATTCAGTGTGATCACCTGACCAGACATTGTTGTGGTGAATAAAAAAGAAAGAGCATGCATGATAATCGATATAGCGTGCCCTGGTGACAACAAAATGAATGTGAAAGAAGAAGAAAAAACAAACAACTATGATGATTTGAAGTGGGATATATGAAGGTTGTGGTCAGTGAAGAGAGTCAATGTGATACCAATAGTAATTGGCTGTTGTGTCCTTCTTTGAACTCACCATATATGTCACTTTGTAATGTGGACTTATAACAAGGTTATAACAAAACAAATATAAATCAGAAACATGTAACAAACAATATCTCTTCTCAATGACTTCTAGGACTGTTTTCACAAAGCGCCTACACACACCACACTGTCCCTCACTGACAGTGCGCATGCACCTTTATACAGTTTAGGACAGTTGACTTGCTATCCCACAGGGGTGTCAGGATTTCACCACAACATCTCCCCTTTTTAAGTTTGACTTTTGTTGGAAGTCAATATTTTTCTTTTATTTATTATCTCTATTACTACTTCTCCCCAACTTTTGTTTTTAATTCTCTAGGAAGAAATTGGAAATTTTTTTTCGTTTTTGGTCTACTTGCAAAAGTTCTGTTTGCTTTCTTTTCCTAGTCGCTGTACTCATTGGTTTGATTATTCCTTGAGGTATTGGGACATCAAGAATGTCATAAAGAAATTCCATGGGCTCTTCATGTCTTATTCTTTCTTCCTTAAACCTTTTTGCAGTTGGTTTAAATGTCTCTTGTGTTCCCACATATGACCTTTTACCATGTACATTATTTTTCCTAAATATTTACTTATTATACCTTCTTCCTAATTTTCCTTTCCGTTTCTGTATATTTAAAAAAAAAACCTTGTCACCGATTTTGACGTATTTCATCTTATTTTCAGTGTTTCTCTCCATTTTTTTCTTTTCTTCTTGGTAGTAATTTGTCAAACACTGACCTGACTTTTCTGACAAACATTAGTTCAGCCGGCAACATACCTGAAGTGGTGTTGAGGTTAGGCGTTATTCAGTAGACACTTAAGAATTGCACCAATGCAGTATCAGCTAGTAGTTCATTTCTAGCTATTTTCAGCTCCCTCTTAAACATGTCTACAAAATGTTCCGCTTGTCCATTCGATCTCAGATGGTATGGTGGAGTAGTAATATGCTCCATTACATGCATTTTGCAAAAGTTTTAAAATTCCTTTGACGTGAACTGTGTTCCGTTATCAGACACTATAGTATCTGGGACACCATATCGCACAAAAAGTTCATCCAGAAATTCCATCGTTACTTTGGAGGTTGGCTTCACACATTTACATATTTCCAGCCATTTAACGGTCCTGTGAAGTCCATGTGTAATCTTGACCAAGGTACATCAGTGTTGGGCCAAGGTTGAATTTTTACAGGTGGTGCCTTTGCTGCCAGGGCACAATCCTTGCAGGCTTTCACCAATTTTTCAATATCCTGTTCGATATTCAGCCAGTAAACATAGCTTCACATCAACGCTTTTGTTCTTGCAATTCTTGGGTGTATAGATTTAGAGAAAAGAACCAAAGTTCATGAACTCATCCATGAAAATCCACAGTCACATATAGAAAAATTAATAAGTAAATCCACAATAAATAAGTATAATATAATACACTTTGGTTCTTTTCTCTAAAACTATATATTTAAATATTTTATACTGTGAAACTTTTTAATTTTAATTTTTGATAAATTGAATTTAATTGAGATTTTACCTGTAAATTTGGATTTTTATCCCTAATATTATTATTATTATTATTATTTGCCTTACCTTCGAAACGCCTAGTTAGAATAGAGGCAGCTGACGAAGGATTAATTCCAAGTGGCTATCTGTTTTCCTATATGTTCGTTCCGTGGTCTGTAGTTCATTGTTCTAACATCCTGTACCCTGATATGCATCTATATACACATGTAGATGTAAGTATGTACATATATGTGTGTATACATGCATATATATTCTTTGTATTATATAT
>NC_068983.1:36157493-36163052 GCF_001194135.2 Octopus bimaculoides | reverse complement strand
GTGTGTGTGTGTGTGTGTGTGTGTGTGTGTGTGTGTGTGTGCGTGTGTGTGTGAAAGAGAAACAGTGTGAGAGAAATGCATACACACACACACATACGCACACCACATAAACCAACTCGCCCACAACTACATTCACACATTACTCTTCACTCGAAGTAATTCACTTGAAGCTCCCGGTAGCAGCCAGCAATTGTGTAGACTACGCGAGTTAAGCAGTTGTTTATAGTTCATCGTTTCTGATCATTTCTAAAAATTTGTGGCAGCTGTTTTTTTTTTTTTTAGACTTACACCAAATTTTTAACTTTAGCTCGCTGCCTTGACACATATAATATATACATACCTATTCATAAATATATATTGAAATATATATATTTATTTATACATATACACACACATATATGCATTGCATTTTTAGCCTTTACTTTTATGCTCATCACAACTTCAAGACTAAAACATCGGTTAGTATTATTATATTTAATCTTATCAAATTTTCTTTGTATTCTATATGTATATAATTACGCTTGTGTTTATTAACATATTTGTAATTCTGATTATAATTATTCTTATTTTTATTCGTGATTTGAAGGGAGAGAGAATTGTTAATGATTGATTCTTTATTCTCTTTTTTTTTTAATGGTAACGAAATCCCGTTAATCTATAAATTTTCATCGATTTGTATTTGCTTATTTTTACCTCCATTCCTACACACAAGTATATTCTGAACTGTGTATAAACAGATAGATATATACATATACATAAAGGGCCTTCTTGGTAGCATTATAGGCCACCGGGGCAAATCAATGTACTAGGGCCTATATCATTTATTTGACAGTAAACTACAACATACATAAATCAGAAGTGGGCCCGTAGACTTCTAAGGTACCCGGGCAACTGTCCAGTATGCCCATATTTTAAGACGGCTTTGCATAGACACATACTCTCTCTATATATATCTGTTTGTATATATAGGTAATTTTGGATTTTGTCCCTAATATTATTATTATTATATATATATATATATATACGCACACAAGTACACGAGACCCTGCTGTTGTTGCATAATATTTGTGTATTTGTGTGCGTGTGTATATATATATATATATATATATATATATGGTGTGGGGGAGCACAATGAGGAGTTTTTATTGAATTTTTGACAAAATATATATTTTTTATAAATGTTTACTACTTTAGAAAAGCTATATAAGCTAAGGAATTGGCTTTCCCGAAATGCATTAAAAGCGTTATAACAATCTGATCACTTTCTGAAAAATAAATCGCTGTTCTCTTTGAGCGTATAAAAGATAAATTTGGATGGGGCAAAATGAGTAAGACAAGTTAAGGTAATTTTACTGCTTTGGTTCTCCAGAATTACATTTGAAAACAGACTCATATACATCGATATTCATCAGAAATGAAAAAAAAAAAAATTAATATCTAGGTCAAATGAAAGAGGATTAGGGGAAAATGGCAAATGATATGAAATTAACGAAAGTCGACTAAATAAAAAAAAGAGAAAAGAAAATATTCCCTCTAGCTTCTTCACGATCTGCTGGAGTGATATTATATTTACACGCCATACAGTTAAAGAGGAATTAGTCATTACTCATTTTACCCCACTTTAGACATTATTTTTTTGAAACTTGAAAATTATCAAATTAGATATTAGTGTGGGGAAAACAATGACCTGGAATCCAACGGAGAAAAGAATTAAATACCAAAATTTATCCAGATACTTAATTCTCAACCTCAATTGCAATCGGGTCAAAGTTGAGGGAAAATTTCTTGAAAAATATGTACTTGTCATTTGTTTATGTTTAGGACTCTGAACTTCAACAACAACTAAGCTGACTAATTTTTATTCCTAAATATAATGTAGCAATACAAAATGATGATGCAATACTTGTTTCAAACAGGTATTGCGAAAATAACGAGAAATAAGAAATTATTCATTTTACCCCGTTTACTAATTTTGTCTCCCCACCACCTTTATGTAAACCAGTTTTATACACACACACACACACAGACATTTTGTAAACATAAAGCAACGAAACATATGATATTGTTGCATGATATTTATCTATTTCTATAATGATGTAAACACTTGGTTCTTCAAAAAAAAAAAAAAAACAAAGAAAAATCTTAACAATTTCATTGTTGTTTTTTGTATTGCAATATTTTCTGTTATTGCTCCGTGGTAAATATAGGAAAACAAATATCTATGTAACAAACCATCTTTATTATTAATATTATTAACAGAAATCAATAGTATTTTATTATTATTATTACTATTTTGATAAGTTAATCTCTCGTTAGTTTCTGCTACTCCCGATGCTTAGCTTCCAAACCTTTAAGGAATGGCGTTATTCATAATGCTAACCATTTTTCATGCTTTAGCCATTTACTATTATTATTATTATTTCTTTTTGTATTAAACACACAACTTTCTTTCTAGACGTCATCCAACATTGATTTTCGTCCACTATTTTCATTTTCACTTTTCCCAATTTTTAATGATTACCGTAGTTAGTTAACAGTGTAAATAAAAGCACAAATCCCTTTCGTTGATGTCTGTAAAAAGCATAAATTATTTAGTGATGTCAAGTTGTTTAAAAGTCCTTTCTTTTTCGATCTAACTTTCTACAAAGAAATCAGAAACTGTACATAACTTCCACAATGTATATCGGATCAATGTTTTTACCATCAACACACGTATACTCTACTAAAGTTACCTTACAAACCCTGCACTTTTGATATGCTTAACCCCTTTTGCTCTAAATTTCATTGTTGCCCTTATTTCCTTTACTAAACTTTAATCACTATTTAGCTCATTTTGTTTATTCTTATGGGAAATATTTCACAAAATTCGCCTCTTCTTTACGAAGTACTCATCAAAAGGGTGTCACGTACTTTAGAGAAAGATAGACGGTGAAGAAGAATTTTCAAAAATATTTGACGGTCCGATTCGTTTCGATCTTTGCACATTCGCAATATGTATAAATCGCGCGCATGCGCAAAGGAATTTCAACCCAGCTATTGCTTTCCAATTGTAACCATTCCTACTTTTCTTCAGGAATTTGACTTTCTTTGTTTCAAATTAACCTCACCAAAGCGTTCCGACCCTAAATTCTAAAAACGTAGACTAAATAATGTACATCATGAATTATTAAAAATTTTATTGAATATTATTTTATTGCATTAGCAATAGGCAAAATAATCAGACCGTCAACTATTGGTTTTCAAAAGGTTCTTGTTTCAGACCATAAACTCCTGAATTCCATGTCAAGTTCCCTTTCAAGAGTAAAAAAATACTTCTTGGTTGTCTAACGAAGCAGAGTATATAGGGTGCGTCAGCTATTTGAAAAATGTTTACCTTACGGTAAACAAAAATATCAGAAAAGCCAACAGGCGTGGTTTTATGGTAAGAAGCTTGCTGCCCAACCACATGACTCCTGGTTCAGTCCCACTGCGTGGCACCTTAGTCCAGTGTCTTTTACTATAGCCTTGGGCTGACCAAAGCCCTGTGAGTGGATTTTGTACACGGAAACTGAAAGGAGCCATCATATATATATATATATATATATATATATACACACACACACACACACATACAAGACTTACGGAATGGAGTAAGATAAGACCCAAGCTACAAATGTTTCATAGTAAGCATAACCTCAGAAATGGTAAAAATCCAAGCGAGGTGTATACCACCGGCTACTCTTCAGGATTGCTTGAAGCTAACTTTCTTCCTACATCTTGATCCATGGATTTTCACCTGTGCTATTGGAGCACTAAGAACACCGTCCAAGCATGATCATTGCCAGAGCAGCTGTCTGGCTTCCGTGCCAGTGGCACGTAAATAGCACCATTTGAGCGTGATCGTTACCAGCGTCGCCTTACTGGCACTTGTGCCGGTGGCATGTGAAAAAACATTCGAGCGAGGTCGTTGCCAGTGCCGCTGGACTGGCTCCTGTGCAGGTGGCACGTAAAAAACACCATTTTGAGCGTGGTTGTTGCCAGTACCACCTGGTTGGCCTTCGTGCCGGTGGCACGTAAAAGCGCCCACTACACTCTCGGAGTGGTTGGCATTAGGAAGGGCATCCAGCTGTAGAAACTCTGCCAGATCAAATTGGAGCCTGGTGCAGCCATCTGGTTCGCCAGTCCTCAGTCAAATCGTCCAACCCATGCTAGCATGGAAAGCAGACGTTAAACGATGATGATGATGATACATACATATATATATGTGTGTGTGTTTATTATTCCTAACCTAGCAGTTCAGTAAAAATGACTGATAAAATACCAAGCTTAAAAAAAGTAGCCCATCATATATATATATATATATATACAAGAGTTACAGAATGGAGTAGGTAAGATCCAGGCTACATATGTTTCATAGCAAGCGTAACTTCAGAAGTGGTAAAAATCCAAGCAAGGTGTATACCACTGGATATTCTTCAAGCCAAGGACTTCTTGATTAAATTAAAGGTTACATCGTCGCAAGGAGGTTCATGTTGACGCATGGAAAATTCAATCAGATTCAAATTTAATCAAGATATCCTTGGCCTGTAGAGTACCTACCTGATGGTATACACCTCACTTGGATTTTTACTACTTCTGAGGTTCTGCCTGCTATGAAATATATGTAGCCTGGATTTTACCTACTCCAATCCATTACTCTTGTATTCTTATTCGCACACCTGGCAACCCTGGTCACCTACCATGAAATATAAAAAGAACTCTTTCAGCTTATACTTCGCTATGGAAAAAATCCACAATTTTCCCTCTCGATAAACCACTATTGTCCCTGAAAGTTGTTTTGTTTTTTCATATATATTATGGATTGCTTGAAGCTAACTTTCTTTCAACTTCTCAATGCCTGGATCTTACATTTTGGCTCCTGTGCGGGTGGTACATAAAATACACCATTTTGAGCATGGCCGTTGCCAGTACCGCCTGACTGGCCTTTGTGCCGGTGGCACGTAAAAAGCACTCACTACACTCTCTGAGTGGTTGGCGTTAGGAAGGGCATCCAGCTGTAAAAACTCTGCCAAATCAGATTGGAGCCTGGTGTAGCCATCTGGTTTCACCAGTCCTCAGTCAAATCATCCAACCCATGGTAGCATGGAAAGCGGACATTAAATGACGACGAGGATGATGATGATATATATATATAATATAATATAATATATATATATATTAATACGAAGCAAATACTTCACAAGAAATTATTTTCACACTGGTGGCTGCTATGATTTCGACGCAAAACGAATCAGTTGCAGCACAGACATCAACACGACAGGTGGGGGCTCTCCATCATGATAATTCATGGTGAAGAATGTGAGGCTATTATGCCAGTCCAGAAACCGGTCCACGTGTGTCCAAATACTTGAATGTATGTTGAGAGATTGTCTTAGTCCATTTGCCTTCGGACGGTTGATTTCTGTAGTTATTATCAGTGTATTTTGGTGATTTAAATAAGAGTTTTGACTGTTATTTCCAGCAGGTAGACATACTTACTGTGTCCTTTGATTAATTTTAATATATATATATATATATATA
>NC_068983.1:36156022-36157205 GCF_001194135.2 Octopus bimaculoides | reverse complement strand
AGCTAACAAATTCTTTTATAGACTTTTGTACAGATATTCTGTGCGAGATCATTGCCAGTGCCGCCGAACTGGCTCCTGTGCAGGTGGCACGTAAAATACACCATTTTGAGCGTGGTCGTTGCCAGTACCGCCTGACTGGCCTTCGTGCCGGTGGCACGTAAAAGCACCTACTACACTCTCAGAGTGGTTGGCATTAGGAAGGGCATCCAGCTGTAGAAACTCTGCCAAATCAGATTAGAGCCTGGTGTTGCCATCTGGTTTCACCAGTCCTCAGTCAAATCGTCCAACCCATGCTAGCATGGAAAGCGGATGGTAAACGACGATGGTGATGATGATGATGACATAACAAACAGCTATTCAATAAACTCACAGGCGATCTTTATTCATGTTGATTATAACATCCTCAGTAGCAGACATCAACAAGTTCTTGGTATTGTGGGCATGCTTGTTGGTTTTCCTCACAACAACATTCCAGACTTAGTAGTCTAGGGGTGTAGGTCAGGAGAGCTACAAAGCCAAACATTAGGGATACCATGACAATGAAAGTTTTCCATCATTCACTCTTGGGTCATGCAGGTTGTATGAGAAGGAGCAAGCTTGCTATAACATGTACAGCCTTCCCCAAGCAACACTCAGTCTACATCTTGACAACTGTCTTGATTGTTTTGAAGTAGCCTACTGCACTGACCCTAAGATCTTATTGGGTAAAAGTGAGGTAGGCACTTTTGAGAAGCTTGCTTGCCAAAGACATGGTTCTGGGTTCAGTCCCACTGCACAGTACCTTGGGCAAGTGTCTTTTACTATAGCCCCTGGCAGACCAAAGTTTTATGAGAGGATTTGGTAGAAAGAAACTGAAAAAGCACGCCATATATATATGTGTGTGTATATATATATATATATGTGTGTGTATATATATATATATATATGTGTGTGTGTATATATACATATATATATATGTGTGTATATATCATCATCATCATCATCATCATCGTTTAACGTCCGCTTTCCATGCTAGCATGGGTTGGACGATTTGACTGAGGACTGGTGAAACCGGATGGCAACACCAGGCTCCAGTCTGATTTGGCAGAGTTTCTACAGCTGGATGCCCTTCCTAACGCCAACCACTCAGAGAGTGTAGTGGGTGCTTTTACGTGTCACCCGCACGAAAACGGCCACGCTCGAA
>NC_068983.1:36143608-36150048 GCF_001194135.2 Octopus bimaculoides | reverse complement strand
TATATATATATATATATATATATGTATATATATATATATATATATATGTATATACATACATACATATATATATATATGTATATACATACATACATAGTGTGTGTGTGTTTGTGTCTCCTTGTCTTGACATTGTGTAATAGTTGTAAATGAGTGTCATTGTCATACAAGCAGTGTCATTAATTTCCAATATTCTGTGACAATGTGTCTTGTCATAGAATATCCGCCTCAACAAAATTCATCTGACCCATGCAAGCATGGAAAAGTGGACATTAAAAGATGACAATGATGAAATCATCATCATAGAGAAAACTGTTTTGATGAGGGAGCCTCTGCATAGACCGAACCTGCTAGAGACAGATGCTACATCTCCCTTATACAAGGGGGTACTAAAAAGTTCCTGGCTTTGAGTAAAAGAAAATACAGGCAGATCAGTTAATTATGATTCTATTCAACATATTCCCTTCTCAGATTCACATAACTGCTGCAGCAGTCCTTCAGTTTTTCTAAGTCCTGGCCTTTCACGATACCCTTAAAGCCAGGAACTTTTCAGTACCCCCTTGTGCACACTGGAACAAAAGGAACACACTGAATAAAGTACCCATTGGATCTCTCTTCTCAAAAATAAGATGGAGTGATTTATGGCCTTGAATGTTTTTGATTGTAACTTTACTTGACTTGATCTGAGCTAACTTGACACTAAACAACAATAGGCTTAAAATGAAAGTATTTTGTCTCGTACAAGTTCCAGTCTTATCTAACTGGCATGGTCAAGGTTTCTTTCTTCATCACAATCATTAAATATCAAGATATAGGTGCAGGAGTGGCTGTGTGGTAAATAGCTTGCTTACCAACCACACGGTTCCAGGTTCATTCCCAGTGCATGGCACCTTGGGCGAGTGTCTTTTACTATAGCCTCGGGCCAACCAAAACCTTGTGAGTGGATTTGGTAGATGGAAACTGAAAGAAGCCCGTCGTATATATGTGTATATATATGTATGTTTGTGTGTCTGTGTTTGTCCCCCCAGCATTGCTTGACAACCAATGGTGGTGTGTTTACGTCCCTGTAACTTAGTGGTTCGGCGAAAGAGACCAATAGAATAAGTACTAGGCTTCCAAAGAATAAGTCCTGGGGTCAATTTGCTTTACTAAAGGTGGTGCTCCAGCATGGCTGCAGTCAAATGGCTGAAACAAGTAAAAGAGTATATAAACATCATTGCAATTTAAACAGATCATCATCATCATTTAATGTCTACTTTTCCATGCTTGCATAGATCAAACAGAATTTGTTGAGTCAGATTTTCTACAGCTATTTCCAAGAAAGCAAATATTTCCCAATGGCCAGGCATGTTTTTCATGGCAGACTGAAAATGAACAAGCCAGCTTGTATGATGATGATATTTATTTACAACCATCATGTGATGTCCAGAGAAGAGTTGTTGTTGTTGCTGGCACTCCGTCGCTTACGACGTCGAGGGTTCCAGTTGATCCGATCAATGGAACAGCCTACTCGTGAAATTAACATGCAAGTGGCTGAGCACTCCACAGACACGTGTACCCTTAACGTAGTTCTCGGGGATATTCAGCGTGACACAGTGTGAATAGGCTGACCCTTTGAATTGCAGGCACAACAGAAACAGGAAGTAAGAGTGAGAGAAAGTTGTGGTGAAAGAGTACAGCAGGGTTCACCACCATCCCCTGCCGGAGCCTCGTGGAGCTTTAGGTGTTTTCGCTCAATAAACACTCACAACACCCGGTCTGGGAATCAAAACCGCGATCCTATGACCGCGAGTCCGCTGCCCTAACCACTGGGCCATTGCGCCTCCACATCCAGAGAAGAGTATACATGCACAAATACATACATATACGACAGGCTTCCTTCAGTTTGTG
Source organism: Octopus bimaculoides (assembly GCF_001194135.2). Classification (NCBI taxonomy): domain Eukaryota; kingdom Metazoa; phylum Mollusca; class Cephalopoda; order Octopoda; family Octopodidae; genus Octopus; species Octopus bimaculoides. The sequence continues at coordinate 36,148,161 of NC_068983.1, read as the reverse complement.
TACATTGTGCATGAAGGAGGAAATGTGAGGAAGAGAAGAGATGTAGATATGTAGTTTGGTTTTTTGGGGTAGGGTGTGTGAGAAGTTTTCTTGCTACACATGAGTGGTTTGTTGGGGTAGGGTGTGTGAAAAGTTTTTTTGTTACGTGTGGGTGGAACACACAGGTTGGTGGGGGTGGGAGTTAGTGGATAGCAATGATACAGTGAAACAGGGCCAAGAGGACAAGATTGGGGAGTGGGACGTAAGCATAGAGCATGAAGTAGACATGTGAGGAAGAGAAGAGATGTGGAGATGTAGTTTGGTTTGTTGGGGTAGGGAGTATGGAAAGTTTTCTTATGTGTGAGTGGAACACACAGCGCTTCTAGAACTCAGTTTACTGATGTGAGCATGTCTTCCCAAGAACCTCCTATCACCAGGCATCTTGCTCTTTCTGAGTTAGCTTTAGGGCAAGTTTTACTTTTACCATTGTTATTAGTTTATTTTAAGACATGAACAGTTCCATGTCAGTATCTAAATATGGTGCACAACCTTTCCTATGTCGTGATGATGATTTTTCTCATTGGCACAAAGCCATACATTTTGGTGGCTGATGTAATCGATTGGAATCAAATCAAGTATTTGACTGACACTTTATTTTATCAACCCCAGAAGGATGGAAGGCAAAGTCGAACTTAGTATCGTTTGAACTCTGAACATAAAGATCTGTAGTTACATATTGTAGAATGTGACACTCTAACATTTCTGCCAACAACCCTCATAATAAGTATTTCTTACATTGGCACAAGGCCACAAATTTGTAGAAAGGCAGTATAGTTGATAAGCTGATACCAGTATACATCTAGTACTAATTATAGTGAGCTGAAGTGGTGAAGTGCAAAGTTGATTACTAGTGTAATTTGAACTCAGAACATATATATGACTGATTCATTAATGAGGATCTTCTGTTATACTCAAAGGTTATCTGACAACCAGTGATATTTCATCACAACACTAATGCAAAGACATTTTGCTAGATCTGCTACAACTTCTCTTACTTCAGAATAAACAATTTTCATCCCTGTTGTTTAATTTAAGAAAATTAAAAAATTTTCATTGTATATTTCCTGTGATTGTGTGGCCAATATTTTTTTTTATTTTAGTTTACAAAATAGTTATAAGTCATCATCATCATCGTTTAATGTTTGCTTTCCATGCTGGCATGGGTTGGACGGTTTGACTGAGAACTGGCAAGCCTGGGGGCTGCACCAGGCTCCAATCTGATTTGGCAAGGTTTCTACAGCTGGATGCCCTTCCTAACAGCAACCACTCCGAGAGTGTAGTGGGTGCTTTTTAAAGAGCACAAGAGCTAGTCAGGCAGCACTGGCATTGGTCATGCTCGAATGGTGCTTTTTACGTGCCACCAGCATGGGTGCCAATCAGGCAGCACTGGTATCAGCCATGCTTGAATAGTGCATTTTATATGCCACTGGCACAGGTGCCAATTACACAGCACTGGTATCGGCCATGTTCAAATGGTGCTTTTTACGTGCCACCGGCATGGGTGCCAATCAGGCAGCACTGGTATCAACCATGCTTGAATGGTGCTCTTTACGTGCCACTGGCACAGTTGCCAGTCAGGTGGCACTGGCATCAGCCATGCTTGAATTGTGCTTTTTTATGAAAAGATAAATCCTTCTTGTTTATTATGATTATAATTTGGCTCACCTGTTTTATTTGGTTACTAAATGTAGAATGTTGTTAAATATATTGGATGAACATGGCCGATGCCAGTGCTGCCTGAGTGGCTCCTGTGCAGGTGGTATGTAAAATGCACCCACTACACTCAGAGTGGTTGGCATTAGGAGGGGCATCCAGCTGTAGAAACCTTACCAGATCAGACTGGAGCCTGGTGCAGCCTCTTGGCTTGCCAGTCCTCAGTCAAACCATCCAACCTATGCCAGTATAAAAAACAGACATTAAACAACGGTAATGATTATTAATTATATAGATGTTTATTCAATTTATTTTTAATTAGTGTTTGGTGAAAGTTGACGTTGAATGCCATTTTCACAATATCACAATAATATGACAAATATGTCAGTTTTGATATTTTATACTATGGTAATTTCATTGGATACATTTCACAGCTGGTTGCAGTGACCAGCTAGCAAAGTTGGTTCTTTTTTTTTTTTGCTACTTGTATGTGTGTGTCTAGTGTATGTGTGTTTGCTATTTAGCATCAATCATACTTCATTTCAGTTTTTATTTTAGCATCAAAGAAAAAAGATTTAACATTCTAAATTCAATTTCATCATCATCATCACCATGTAAAACATCACCATCATTGTCATCATCATTTATAATGAATTTAATTTCTGCCATACTATTTTGACATAGTTTAGACAGGTGTAATTGAGAAGTTTTCCATTACCCTTTGTTTTCATAATATTATCCATCAAATGTAATAATATAGATCTGATAAAAGTAACTCCAAATCAACTGTGACCTGTCTTTCTCTCCCAGTTACTCTCTAAATATCTCTTTTGTAACATCTGAACTGCTCTTACAATATTCAAATTGTCCCAAATCATTAAAAAAAAAGCTCCCTCACTTGTACTAATGTATTAATTTATTAAAAAAATTCCATGTGAAACAGTAAAAGTTTTTTTTAAAAACCTCCTTCCTTGGACTATATACAGGAATATATTAATCATTTAATCACTTTATGCAGACAAAATATTTCTGAAGGTCAAGGAACATAGAATAAAATAGAGGTAATTTCTCTTTTGAGTTTTATATGCTGTAAACATTTCCTGTGCAAAGATAGTCATCATTTTCAAGCTAAATATAATATGCTGTTTTCGTTAGCATACTTTGTTTAGCTTGGACTTTTAACCTATGACCGAGTGTTAGCCACTGGTCACACCAGAATTAGAGTAGCTAATTATAATAATATGGCTGAGGTAACAAAAATAAAAATCCCTCAGGATAGTTGTCTGTATACTAAATACAAACATGGCAAAGACTCATGTATGTCAAACTGAGTTGAAAAATATTGATATGTTGGGATTAATTGTGCAATAGACAAAACTCTGTGTAGAGGTTCTAAACAAACTCATCTAAGAGACAATCCCTTGTTTATAGATTTTTAAGCACATACTAGAGGGAGTTTTATTTACCAATCACATGGATTGTAATTTATTTACCAGTCACATATTGCATGTGGGTAAAGTTACCATTGTGTAGCTTAAGTAGCTAAATCTGGCATTGAGCTGTTTTGGCCCTAAAGCAGTGGCTTCTCTTTTTACCAACATCAATGGAATGGAGATGAAGACTTGCAGGCACAGGCAGCTGATAATATTCAAAACAAGTTCAAAAGATATAAAAGCAACTAAAAAACAAACAAAAACTCCTGCAGGTGCAGATATAAGATCAATCCTGATTGATGGAAGCCCTTTTTTTTTTGTACATCTTGAACAGATTTTGTAATGATTCCTGCCATTTGTTACATTTTAGTGTTAAAGATTACTTTCTCCTTACCTCCTTCTCCCTATTCCCTCTCCCCCCCTCTCTCTCTCTCTCTCTCTCTCTATGTTTTTGTGTATGTTCTTATTCCACTTTTTCAAAGAAATCATTAATTAAAATGAAAGTTAAGCCTAAAGCTTTAACTCTTTAGCATTTAAACCAACCATATTCTGCCTGTTTTCTGTTAAAACCAGCAGATTTAGCTTCTCACTCCTTCCCTACACTGTCATTCTAAAAATGAACAATCACATTATTGAAATATCAAAGCTATGAGGTAATGCATAATTAACCTAAAACAATGAATAAATAAGCATTACACTTGACTGAATAATCCAAGACCTATCTTATATTACAGCTGCACCATAATTCTGAAGTAAATATCTCAATGCTATGCTGCTCTATATTTTAATCCTGCTGTCTTCCTTTATATTTGTATCCATTTTGATTGCAAATAGGGATTACAAGCAGCATTGAAGTAATTTTCTTATATTTCATCAATATTTTCTCTATCCTTAAAGCCTCAAAGCCCGAATTTCTACATTTTCCCTAATTTTGCATGTTTTTTTCTGATCTGATTCCCTCCTCCTTTCATTTTGCTGCCTTTTCAACATTTGATTGTGATTATATCTCTGACTGGCAATTTAACTGATGAATAGCATTATTAATTTCTTGTCTTAATTGGTTATTCATCGACAATTATATGATAACCAATTGACTGTGCCTGCATTGAAATAATTACTTTGGTGATATGAAAATATCTAAATATTTAAATTAACCCATCTGCTCTAGAATTGTAAAATGGATGAAAACAAAAAATGTCTAAATATACAGCCCCTAATATGAACTTTATATCTAATATGTAAATACTTACTGATGATAACAATGGCAATTTAAAACCTGTGGAAAAGCTGTTCATCAGAATGCAATCGATGTAGAAGCATGGCCACAATAATCTCTTATCATCAGCTCTCAAAAGTCATTTCATGTTTTAATTTCAAATAAACTGACAGTTTTCTTTCTTTTTTTCTTTTCTTTTTTTTTTTTTTTTT
>NC_068983.1:36138144-36143598 GCF_001194135.2 Octopus bimaculoides | reverse complement strand
TTTTTTTTTTTTTGTTTAACTTCATTTTTGAATCTAATACTGACCAGCTGTTTACAAGCCTTGTTTAATGCTTCTATAATTGCTCACTACAAGTCTTCTTGCTTGCCTTCCTTGAGTTTCCACAATTTGTCCTAACTGGTCATAAACTTTCATAACTACCAAAGTTTCTCTCTCTTCCCTGCTTTCGCAAAAATTCCAGTAAACTATTTTTGTCCTCGCTACTTTTGTAAATACTCTTATTTCTGGGAAACTATTTTGTAATATTTTCTTTATTCCTAGGCATCGTCTCTGTTAGTGGAAAGGTTTTTGGGGAATTATTGAGAAGAAAAGTATCTAGGAAAAAAGACAAATATATGCCATCCTTGGTCACCGTACAATAAGACTGGGTTATATTTTCTATCACCGCCATTGTCAGCATTGCGTCTACTCTACTGTGGCTACCAGATTTGTTTTGCGTATCAACTGAAGGCACACAATTTATATGCCATATACATCCCTTTGGTGTCAAGAATCAAAATCTGCCTTATATCAACATATCCTTTTTAAAAAATACATCAGAAATTATAATGAAAGATCTCTAACATTTGTTTTTATTTCAACATTAACCTAACTTTTAAATTCGGCTTAACATGTTCATTCAAATTTCTATTAACTCAGTCTCATAAAATAATTAGAAAAACAGTTATATTGAAAATTTAACCATATATATATATATTTCAATTCATATGAATTTGAAATTCTTTCTTCTTTTATTTCTACATAAATATAATGGACAAATATAGCATTTTTAAAGAAATAAAGTGTAAATAGATTTTATTATTTTTATGATGGAGTCTTGTAAAATTGAAAGAAATCCTGCACAAGATGCAATTGAACAAGGTGAGCTGCCTGTTCTAGCAACCGTTTCCAAAAGTAACCAAAAGAATCCTCAACCTCTTTTCTCCGATAAATCATTTGAAGAAGAACTTATCAGGAGAGTTTCAGAAATTCAATTAGTCAGAGAAAATTTATCAGCAATTAAAACTAAGAGAAAAAACAAAAAATCTAGATCTCATAAAAGTATAAATTCTCAGAAAAACTCTGATGCAGAGAAAACAATTCCAAAAGAATTTGAAGAAAGAAACAAATTGAAAAATATTTCTAGGGAGAAAGATGACTTTTGTGAACTGAAAGGTAGCAGTGACTCTGATAATGAAAGCTGTGAATGTGAACACTCCGAGGAAGGTAGTCAGACTTCTTTGAAACAAAAACGTAGGAGACGACGGGTTAAAAAATCCAGGAAAAAAACATTGAGTATAGAAACAGAATTACTTGACACAGCAATAATAAAATGCTCAGGAATTGGTGAAAGTGTAGCAACAGATTTGGAAATCAATGATGATAAAATGTATATAGTTGAAGGACAATCTGTAAAACAGCTCTCAAATTTAGACCTTAAACAAGTTTCTTCTACTCTGTGTACAGGGAAAAAACTGAAAAAGAAAAAGTCCAGTGAATTGGACAATGGGCAAAAATCATCCGATAAATGTATTGTGGCTAAGACTAAAGGTATGTGTGTCTTTCAGTTCTTGCTCACTGAAAGACCATTTTTCTGCTGATATTATAGCATTATTCATTCATTTATTGGTTCTTTTCATAACAAATTCTTTCTCATTCTGTTTCACGTTTTGGAAATGCTTGTGTTTATCCTTTTTCGTTTACATACTTTAACTTTCTCACAAAAACCTAGTTATGTGAATATAGAACACTCAACAGAACAGATGTAGCAAGTCCAAAGGTTGCTTAGAGATATATCTAGTTTTACTGTTTATATGCATTGACAGTTGGATTTTCTTAAGAAGATAGCAAAAAAAATAAAGCTTCTGTTGAATCATTTTTTTAACTTTGTTTGGAATGGTTTCATCGACCATTAAGTTATTTTCAAAGATCCATATTCTTGTAGGGATGTTTTGTGTTGAATGACGTTTATTATTATTATTATTATTATTATTATTATTGTTATTATTATTATTATTAAGAGAAAATACAGGTGTATTCAATATAAAATATCTCCATCAAAATGGTGATAGCAGCAATGGTGGTGGTGTTTTGTTTTGTTGTTGTTGGAATAGCCTGCATGTCTTTTATTGTCTCGTGGCTGTGTGATTAAGAAGCTCACTTTGCAACCACATGGTTTTGGGTTCAGTCCCACTGTGCAACACCTTGGGCAAATGTTTTCTATTATAGCCCCTAGCAGACCAATGCCTTGTGATTGAGTATGGTAGATGGAAACTGTGATGTAGCCCATTGTGTATGTTCGTGTTTGTCACCCACCCACCCACTGCAACCACCACCACCAAAATAAGTATCAGACTTAAAAAATATAAGTACCAGGGTCAATGTATTCAGCTAAGCCCTTCAAGGCGATGCTCTAGCATGGCTGCAGTCCAATAACTGAAGTGAGCAAAAGATGCAAGATAAACAATAAAATAGTTAAGAATTTATTTAAATGTCTTTTTCAATCCAAAACCAAATTGTGTTATTCAGGTTGGACTGTTGAGTGAATTTCTAAGGGTCATTTTCTAGCATACAAGTAAAATCATCCCTTTAAAATTCTCCCAAAATATCAAAGAAATCTTGCACAAGATGCAATCAAACAACCATTTCCAAAAGTAACCAAAAGAATCCTCGATCTCTTTTCTCCGATAAATCATTTGAAGAACTTATCAGGAGAGTTTCAGAAATTCATAGCCAAAGATCCTTTTCCTGATCCTGTAGGGCATACAAAGTTGTAACTATAATTCTTCATTAAATTTAATATCATCATCAGTGTTTAACATCCACTTTTCCATGCTTGCACGGGTCAGATGGAATTTATTGAGGCAGATTTTCTATAGCTAGATGCCTTTCCTGATGTCAAACTTTAACTGTTTGTAAGCAAGGAAATGTTTCTCCGTGGCCAGACATGTTTTCACAGAATGTTGGAAATGAAAAACATTTATTTACAACAATCACACAATGTCAACGCAATGAGTCCCAAACAAATACACACACACACACACACACACACTTGCATCTACATGCGTTATTGCATACATACACACCTACATGCACACACTACGATCTTCTTTCAGTTTCCCTCTGCCAATCCACTCTTACAAGGCTTTGGAACCATAAGAGAAGACAGTTGCCCAAGGTGCCATGCTGTGAGACTGAACCTGAAACTATGTGGTTGGGACGCAAGCTTCTTAACCACACAATCACATATACACCTACAAATATCAGTATGTCAAATTAAGAGATAGTCTGACTGTGTAGTACATCACCAGTCTTTATAGACAATGGTCTCTTTAGTAACTTACTACTGTACTAAACCTGTCTTAGTAAGCTTAGCTTTTAGCTCTCTGAAGTAAAAAAATAATATTCTTAAGTAAGTAGTTGGACACTGAACTCCAGGATGCTAGATTTGGTTTCTCTTGTGCCTTAGCCTTTTCCCACTGAGCAGACCAAGGTATCTACTATAACAATACTCTTGTGTATTTCTCTGTTACATCACATGAATGAGAAAGAAGAGGTGATAAATGAATAAGGAGGGAGTGATAGATGAATAAGGAAGGAAGGGGTGATGGTGAACTTGGTAGTGGGATGATGGAAGTTCTACAGTGAAAAAATAGAAATCAAACAGCGTTTCAACTCAGTGTGTGTGTGTGTGTGTGTGTGTAAAAGGGAGTCATGTGAATGTTTGTGTGTGTGTGTATGCAATGGAAGTGGGATGGTGAACATTCAACGCTGAAAAGAAAAATCAAACAGCGTTTCAACTCTGTGTGAGTATATCTGTGTATGTGTGTGCATGTACAAGGGAAGTATGTGAATGTTTGTATCTGTGATTATTATGTACCATGTTTATATATAAAGTACTACAATTAGCCATCATTTTTTTACAGCACAGGACCAGCTAGTATGATATATAATACAGAAACTTAATTGTATTGTATTACTTACTAAACTGTCCTATTATCTTTCTGTGTTATATTATTGCTGCACAATTATTGTTCAATATATCCAATAGATACAACCTTTACAAAATTTTTAATTGTTATTTTTAATCAATTAATGTCACTGGAGACCTATTAAAGAATCACCTGATGCAGTATACATCCTGTATTTCTTAGATTGGTAACAGGATATAAATAAATCATCATCATCATCATCATCATCGTTTAACGTCTGCTTTCCATGCTAGCATGGGTTGGACGATTTGACTGAGGACTGGTGAAACCGGATGGCAACACCAGGCTCCAATCTGATTTGGCAGAGTTTCTACAGCTGGATGCCCTTCCTAACGCCAACCACTCAGAGTGTAGTGGGTGCTTTTATGTGTCACCCGCACGAAGGCCAGTCAGGCGGTACTGGCAACGACCACGCTCAAAATGGTGTATTTTATGTGCATATAATAATAACAATGGACTTTCCCATCACAGATGATGCGTGAGTGCTCAGCTTTTGTGAAACAACCTGTACAAATGATTTGTTTATAATGATCAAATGTTCATGCTGCACTTTAGCTCCCTCTCTCCATCAAATCAATGTTGCCTGATCAGGTGCATAGTGTACCATGCGTCAGGTGTGGAAGTGATTGCAGAGTAATGTGAGATGAAGTGTTTTGCTCAGGAACACAATGCACCACCCGGTCTAGGAATTGAAACCACGATCTTGTGATTGTGAGTGCAACACCCTAACCACTAGGCAAATGGCCTAGTGGTTAGGGTGCAAAAATTATAATTTTTGGCACAAAACCAGTAATTTTAACGGGAAGGGGATAGTTGATTACATCAACCCCAGTGTTCAACTGTTACTTATTTTACAGACCTGGAAAGGATAAAAGGCAAGGTTGACCTCCGCAGAACTATAATAACTCTTTCTTGTACTGGCAAGGGTGGGGAAGTTGATTACATTGACCCTTGACCTGGAAAGGACGGAAGGTAAAGTTGACCTCAGAATAATTAATACAATCAGATAAGTCCCCCTCCACCACCACCAAATTAAATACAAAGCTATCCACAGTGGAAATTGAACTTAAGTTGTAAAGTGGGGGTAACTAAATATCTCAACCCATTCAACCCCCTTGGCACCTACTGACCTGAGAAGACTCTTGCTTCTGTAATGGAAACTTACTGTTTGAAGTGATTTAAATAAAAACCTTCCATCAAAACTTCATGTTAATAAATGTTCCAAACACCAGCTTAACCCATTAAGTCCCACTGTCCTATAAATAGGACACTAAATCGTCGTCGTCGTCGTCGTCGTCGTCGTCGTTTAACGTCCGCTTTCCATGCTAGCATGGGTTGGACGATTTGACTGAGGACTGGTGAAACCAGATGGCTACACCAGGCTCCAATCTGATTTGGCAGAGTTTCTACAGCTGGATGCCCTTCCTAACGCCAACCACTCAGAGAGTGTAGTGGGTGCTTTTAC
>NC_068983.1:36132008-36137930 GCF_001194135.2 Octopus bimaculoides | reverse complement strand
CAAGAGCCAGTCCAGTGGTACTGGCAACAATCTCGCTCGAAAAATTTCTTGTGTCACCCGCACAAGAGCCAGTCCAAGGGCACTGGCAACGATCTCACTCGAAAGATTTCATGTGTCGCCCGCACATGAGCCAGTCCAGGGGAACCAGCAACGATCTCGCTCGAAAATCCTACAACGGCCCCGCACAAGAGCCAGTCCAGTGGTACTGGCAACAATCTCGCTCGAAAAATTTCTTGTGTCACCCGTACAAGAGCCAGTCCAGGGGCACTGGCAACGATCTCACTCGAAAGATTTCATGTGTCGCCTGCACATGAGCCAGTCCAGGGGAACCAGCAACGGTCTCGCTCGAAAATCCTAAGCTATATCACATTGTCTCAGTATCCTATTTATAGGACACCAAGAATTTCCATTTCTACTTGAACTAAAGGGGTTTTAATAATTATTTTTTTCATTTTAACCTATTTTCAATAATTTGTAAACATTTAAAAGTAATATTCAGAAATTTAAGTACTCTGGGAGTTAATGGGTTAATGACAGTAAGAGACTGCGAGTGAAATCGTTCTGTAGGTGAAGACCAGCTCACTCCTTGCTGCCCAACTCAGGTGAAGCATACAAGCTAAGGGGTGAAATGCTTGTGACCCTGAGGTACCAGCTGATGATACAGAAGCGTTTCCAGCATTGCAACAGATTTATAAGAGCTTGCAAAACCTCTGAGTAGCTTCTGTAGTTTCTGTGTGGGGCAAAGCATCTCTGATGTTCTTTCTTTTTTTTCAACCACTTACTAAATTCTTCATTATTTTCAAAATTAATTAAAACAAAAGCAGTGTATTTCAACAGAAATATGGTATCGAAAGGGTTAACCTAGCACTTACTCATTTCCATCACCACCATCATCATCATCATCGTTCAACGTCCGTTTTCCATGCTGGCATGAGTTGGACAGTTTGACTGAGTCCTGGAAAGCCAGTGGCTGCACCAGGCTCCAATTTGATCTGGCAATGTTTCTATAGCTGGATGCCCTTCCTAACACCAACCACTCCAAGAGTGTAGTAGGTGCATTTTACATGCCGCAGCACAGGAGCCAGTCAGGCGGACCTGGCATCAATCAGGTTTGGATAGTGCTTTTTACATGCCACCAGCATGGGAACCAGTCAGGGTGCATTGGCACTGGCCACATTCGGGTGGTGCTTTTTACGTGCCACCGGTACAGGAGCCAGTTTTAATGTTTATAACTTTCTTACTTGAAAGGACTTTTATTTAAAATGGAGCAAATTCTGCCAAGGTCGATTTTGCCTTTTATCTTTTTGAGGCCAATGAAATAAGTACCAGTTAAGCATTAGGGTGAGTATAATCAACTAACCTCCTTCCCCAAAACTTTCAGGCCTTGTGTCTTAAGTGGAAAGGATATTATGGTTGTCAGTAAAAACAAACATTTGTCTCTACAGAGCACATTATTAACCTATATTAAACTGAAAAAAACTTTCAGAACTTATTTTTGGTTTCTGAAGATTATGGGGAGGTGTGTGATACCAATGAGACAGAACATTCAGCTTCTTTTCAAATAATTACAAATAACAAGCCAGTGAAAGACCTTTTACATATTCTCTCAGTTCAAGCCAGTGAAGTAGCCTCAACATGCTCATTTGACCTGCTAAAAATAACAATCAAATTTTCTTCAAATCACATTCTATCATCTGAAAACAAGGACACAGATAATGTAAACCAAAATATTACATTAAGACAAGATGGTTACATGTTTGTTGTTTTGTATAAAGAAAATATAAGTCAAAGACAGGTTCAGCTGTAGCTGTGGAGTGCAGATTTTTACTTTGCCACAATGTGATTTGAGGTTTGAACCCACTGCACAGCACTTTGAGCTAGTGTCTTCCACTCTAACCTTAGGTTGATTAATTCCTTGTCAATAGAATTTGGTAGCCTGAAACTGTACAGAAGCATTTATTGTATGTGTTTGGGCATAACACTTTTAAATAGTGTGGTGGATCGCAGCTCTTTATATACAAGGGTTACTCAGCCATTTGATGAAGATTGATAAAATAAATACTTGTCTAAATAAGTAATGGGATACCTCTGGCTCTATTCCTAACATCAAAATTCTAAATATAACACCTAATATTCTTTACAGAAACTGGCACTTTTTAGAACTGCCAACATCTTGCAAAAGGTATTCACTAAGATTATGTAACTTGATGGAGAGCATCACCATCATCTTCGTCATCTCCATCATCCATGTTCCATGCTAGCATGGGTTGCAGAGTTTAACAGGACCCAACAGTTCTAAGGTCTGCCTTCTGTGCCAAGTTCTGCCTGCTTTGACATGGTTTCTATGGCTAGATGTCCTTACTAATGCCAACCACTTTATAGAGTGTACTGGGTGCTTTCATTTTATGGGACCAGCTCTAGTGAGGTCACCATGTAGCTTGCAAGACTAAGATCTTCTTCAACTGAGTATGGCTACAGTAGAAAGGGAGACAACTTTATGCTAGGAGATGAGAATTTAAAGTATGGTAGAAGGGACCAGAGCAGAACAGGTTTTTTGCCGAGCTACATGTCTACTCACATTATAGAAGAATGGATGGAAATAAGTGGGGGAGCACCTAGTATGGACTCAATTAAATTTCTAAGGCATATTAAAAGATAATAGTAATAATAATAATCCTTTCTACTATAGGCACAAGACCTGAAATTTGTGGGGAGGTGACTATTCGATTACATCAACCCTAGTGTTTCATTGGTACTTAATTTATTGACCCCGAAAGGATGAAAGGCAAAATTGACCTTAGTGGAATTTTAATTCAGAATGTAGCAACAGGCGAAATATTACTAAGCATTTCGTCCAGTGTGCTAACAATTGTGCCAGCTCACCACCTTAATAATAATAATAATGCTTTCAAATTTTGCCACAAGGGCAGCCATTTTGGGGAAGGGGATGTGTCAATTACATTGATCCCAGTGTTCGACTGGTACTTCATTTATCGACCATGAAAGGATGAAAGGCAAAGTCGACCTTGGTGGAATTTGAACTCAGAACATAGCAACAGGCAAAATACCGCTAAGCATTTCGCCTAGCATGCTAACAATTCTGTCAGCTCACTACCTTAATAATAATAATAATAATAATTATGGTTTCAAATTTTGGCATATGGTCAGTAATTTTGGGGTGGTGGGGTTAAGTCAATTACATTAACTCAGCTAGTATTTATGACAAAAGGCAAAGTCCACCTCAGTAGAATTTGAACTCAGAACATGAAGACCAATGAAATGCTAAGCATTTTGCCAGGTGTGCTAATGATTCTGCCAGCTCATTGCCTTAATAATGACAGACTCTCCTATCGAAGGTGACATATGAGGGGTCAGCTTTTACCAAACAACCTGTACAGGTGATTTGTTTATAGTGATCAAATGGATGTGCTGCACATTAGCTCTATCCTGCCATCAAATTGACATTGCCTGAACAGGTGTACTGTGTACCACACATTGGGTGTACAGTGTACCTTGCACCAGGTGTCAAAGTGTTTTGCTCATGAGCACAATACACTACCTGATCTAGGAATTGAAACTATGATTTTGTGGTCTTGAATGCAACACCCTAACCACTAGGCCATGCACCCTGACATAATAATAATAATCTGAGGCCTTTGTTGTGACTTGACAGACAGTACCAACCCCCAGTAGACAACATCTTCAATCAATAACCTCAAGTTATTGTATACTGTGCAACATCTATAATAACAATAATAACCTACATAAAATACTGGCTATGTAATCTCAAATGTTAAAACAAACTTATAATTTTCTTATGTTTTCTTAAACATTCTCTAGAACAATACTATGTGCAAAACCAAATATATGACACCCTAGGCATAACACCAACTTGAACTTCTAACTTATTGTCTCTTAAAGTTTCTGGGTGAAACTTGGAGCCAACTTGTACAAATACAAAGAAAAAGTCAAACATATAATAATAATAATTGTTATTTAGGCAGAAAGACGCCAGTAGTTTAGAAAGGAGTTTGTTAGTCAATGCCATTGGCCTCAGTCCAAACCTGGTGCTTGATTTTGTTAATCCTGGTGAGATAAAAGGCAGTATTGACCTTGGCAGGAATTGAACTTAGAATGTAAAGATCTGGAACATACACTGTTTGCTCACCAACTTTTGATTCTGAGTTAGGCACAAGGCTAGCAATTTTCAGGGGAGTGGGGAATTGATTCCCTTGCCCTCCCCAGTAAATGACTGCTACTTATTAATTTTATTAACCCAGGAGGGATGAAAGGCAAAGTTGACTGTGGCAGGATTTGAACTAGTTAATACAGAGATAGAGTAATTATTTAATGATGAAATATAGCCTTATCTATGGAACCTATAAGCCCTTTCAGTTGTCAGATTGTTGGCATCATCATTTAATGTCTGTTTCCCATGCTGGCATGGGTTGAACAGTTGTTTAGTTTAATCAAGATGTTCACTCTTAGTATATGTAACAGCATATTTTGCTCAAGGATTAAAGCCAAATTCTTATAGAATTTGAAAATTTGAGCCCAGTTTGAATCATTTGTTGGTCATTTTGCCATACAACATTTATTTTTATGCAAGTGTCCAGTTTATCTTTCCAAAGTTCAGCATTTTCAGAGTATGTCACTTGTTGTATAGCCCTAGGTCAGTTCTAATTTAGCTGTCCCATCTTTTTGTATATCTAGTACTACATTAAGCATTGGTGTTGGCCACATAGAAAGCGTTTGTGCCAGTGCTGTTGCCACATGAAAAACACTGGTGATGGTGTCACGTAAAAAGCACTGGTGATAGTGCCATATAAGAAGCACCCTGTACATCTTATAAAGTGGTTGGCATTAGGAAGGGTATCCAACTGTAAAACCCAAGCAAAAACAGACTATGGAACCTGGTGCAACCCCTGGCCTTGCCAGTTCCTGTCAAGCGCCCCTCCCCCCATGCCAGCATGAAAAATGGACATTAAATGATGATAATAGTTCTTCCTTTTATTTAAGACAAAAGGATATTGAGATTTGGTTGCTATTTCTAGCAGGTTGAATGATTTCATAAAGATCTTGTTGACTCAGAAGGGAGACAACTGCATTATTGGTTTTTAACATTTGAAGGAAATGGATGATACAAGCTGGGTGAAGAGAGACTGTGAGATGGTGAGAATTGGCAGATATTTATTGTAGATATAGCCTAAAGCCGACCAGGCTGGGACAAACATGAGAGCATTGAACATCACAGGAAAGATGATGTAAATAGTGCTGATGATAATGGAAACAGTAATGAAGATTATATTCATATAATGTATATATGTGTGTATGAATATTTATACACACTTATATGAATGGATGTATGCACATGTACAACATGTGTACATGTGCATACATCTGTTCATATAAATGATGCATACAAGCACCAGTTTTATGAGAACAGTGGTCCCAATAAGAAATGCTTGTAACATCATGACCTGTCAAACCCATGCCAGCTTGGAAAATGAATGTAAAATGACAATGAGGAGGTTATGTGTGTATGTATGTGTAAGTGTTATTTCTTTCTTCTGATGTATATAGCCGTAAGGCTTCGTGCCATTATATATGCATAATTCTTCATATGTTGTATTTATACAATGTCTTGTTTGTTTCAGTCTTAGTATAAATTCGTTAGCTTTTTCCCAGTAGCTTAATAACAGCTCTGGCACCTCCAAGATTGAATGGTCTCAATGGTAATGGCACAAAACCACTGTGATATTTTAGGTCATTGACTGATGAGGAAAACTCAGCTGTAAATATTTTGTGTATCGTGTGTTTGTCTATATTTTCCATCTGTTAAGTTTTCATTTAGTTTCCCATTTGCTCTGCTTTCGTCTAACTTTTTCTCTTTGTTGTGTTCTGTCTGTTCAACCCTATATA
>NC_068983.1:36121251-36131935 GCF_001194135.2 Octopus bimaculoides | reverse complement strand
TATATATATATATATATATACATACACACACACACACACACACACACACACATACACATTGTGAGACAGAGAGAGTGTGTGTGTGCGTGCGCATACATTTATAAATATATACACTGAAATTCAGTCATTCATAACCAGCAATAAGAAAAAAATGTTGTTACGTCAATGGTGCTTCTATTCAGTTTGAATGTCTTAAGCTATTTGATTTCTTTCAATGCAAGGAAATAATCAAATTAATATCTGTGAAATTGGAAATTTTAACACATTATAATATAATAATGGGCATTGTATTTTTATATATTCATATGTGTGTGTGTATTGCTAGTACCTCCAGACTGGCCTTCGTGCCGGTGGCACATAAAAGCACCCACTACACTCTCGGAGTGGTTGGCGTTAGGAAGGGCATCCAGCTGTAGAAACTCTGCCAAATCAGATTGGAGCCTGGTGTAGCCATCTGGTTCACCAGTCCTCAGTCAAATCATCCTACCTATGCTAGCATGGAAAGCGGATGTTAAATGATGATGATGATGATATATATGGTATATTGTGTGCAAATCTGTGGAGTCAAGAGTCTTGAAGTTAGAGTCAGTAAAAATGTACCATCTCTGATTCAATTAAATATAAATTATAATATACTAGTTGGCACCATGCCATCAAAAATGACGGCTAATTGTAGTATTTTATATATAAATAAGGTACAAAATAAGGTACATAATAATCACAGATACAAGCATTCACATACTTCCCTTGTACATGTACACATATACATGCATAAACTCAGAGTTGAAATGCTGTTTGATTTTTCTTTTCAGCGTTGAATATTCACCATCCCATTTCCACTGCACACAAACACACACACACGCACACACATACACACACACACATACACTCACACAGAGTTGAAACACTGATTTTTTTCACCCCTTCCTTTCTCATTCATGTGTTGTGACAAAGAAAAACAGAATATACATGATGCACTCTTTGCCACTTCCTTTCTCTCACTCTTTCTCTCTTAGTCAGGGCTATTACTCTCACTACTTCTTCACTGAATTACTATTTTCTCTCCTCTCCCTTCACTTATTCTAATTTCAACTCAGAACATAGCGACGGGCGAAATACTGCTAAGCACTTTGTCCAGCGTGCTAACATTTCTGCCAGCTCACTGCTTTGTGACAATGAAATAGTGCCACTTCTGTTGTTCCCTAGCTGATGAGGGAACAGAAAGTGTATAGGTAGGAGCAGTTGTGATTCACCTGTTACCACTGCTGTTGCATCCTTCATTGAAGTGCTGTCAGTGTTTAAGGAATAGTCTTGATCTTGTCATAACTATGTATGTTTTGATCTTCATGGGAGTCCATAACATGGAGATTATGTCTGTAATTTTAGCACAACAGGTGGTTGTACTTAATAACAACTCAACAGATATCTTATTGATAAATAACTGGAATTTTCCTTGCATCTAGTTACAAACTTCTGCTTAATTGAAACTTAGTATATTTGAAATTGTACAGGTTTCACTGTACACAGTTTTAATAGGCAAACTACATATATATATATATTCATTTGTATATTTTTTTTAGTAATATTTAGCAGAAGCAAAGAGTGACTGTAATATGAATGAACATTTTATAAACCATGATTCCACTGTAATACCAGTAGAGGTGATTTTGAGACCAGAATCCAATTTGATTTAAAAAGTGATGCTACCACTTTCAACTGAATACCAACACAGGAAGTTTGTTTGAATTAGTTCACTTTGAAAACGTCATAAGTAATGGACCTTTGATGAAATTACAGTGACTAGGATGCACAATTGCATACAGAGCAATATGTAGTTGCTGCAATTGAAGCATATGTTGGTCATTGTTATTTATTTATACTGTAGAAAACTTTTTTAATAAAAAGTTTTGGATGTGAATATACTTCCACTCTTCATTTTCGCTTATATATATACATATATATATATATATTTACATACATATATATATACTGTATATTACATATATATTATATCATACTTTGATACTGTGTGGACTAAAATCCCCATTGACAAGCCACTGGTATTTATAGAGTGTTAAACACTTTTGGTATGCAAATTAGGGACTCCTTCATAGAGTAACTGCTGCATTTGTTGAGTATATAAACAGTTTGGCTGCTTGTTTCTCTAGAGATTGTCAAAATGATGTGAATGCTTCGGCTGGGAACCCAATAAGGTTTGAAAATTGATTAAGGAGAAATGGTTAAAATTTGCCCTATTTATAATTATACCATATGTTATGTATATATATCTCTATGGAACATTGGCCATCGATGACTTTTCTCCACTGTTCTTGGTTCTAGGTTATCCTCTCTTGAGTTGGTTTTGAATTATAATCAATGCTCCTGTAACTTTGCTATTTTCTAGGTAGGGTTGTTGGCCCTTTTACTTCTGGGGAGACATGCTGCCTATTCGTCTAGCCTCTATCCTTGGACCTGTCTGTCATGGAAGGCCCTACCAGGAGCTAGTATTCCACTGGCATAGCTCTCAGGGTCATTCACACACATAAGCTACCACTGTACAACAAGGGCTGGACCTTGTGATGAATATATCTTTCTGTGTATCTATCAATGTGTGTGTATGTAGCTGTTTGAATTATAGAGCATTTAAAAGAAATGAGAGAATAAAACAGCATATTATTCAATGACTAATATAATTTTTGCTGACAAATAAGAGGAAATAACTCCAGACATATTCAGTCTTATTCTGACTTCATTAATGAACCATAGACTTTGCGATAATTGTTGCAATAGTGATGAAAGAATTATTAAGGAAATGTACAATATTGTACATTGGTTGGTGCAGGAAAATAGTATCATTTATAAAAGAAAATAACTGAATTCATATTCATTTATTTTAAACATGTGAATGTTTTTGTTTAACCCTAGGTCAACCCTGATTGAGTTGACTCATGATGCAGTTATTATCACCCTGTCTTTATAGACGCATCAAGAATTATATTATTTTATGGCTTTCCCTTTTTAAAGATGGTGTGGTGTGATAAAACTCATTTTCTGTTTGATATTTCTTCTCCTCACAGTCTGCTGACATACCTCAATTATTATTATCATTATTGCTGCTGCTGCTGCTGCTAAATGTACTGTTTCTTACAGACATTGTCTGACATTTGTTTGTCTTTTCAAATTCTAGTGATTTTATTAGCATTTAAATTATTTTTGTTTCCATGTGAATGTCATCCAACATCATCTACATTTTCATGAGCAATTTTCTATCTAGTATTTGTTTGTTCCGCAGAAGTAAAAGGTTCATATTCACAGCTTCTTGAAGAAGTTGAGAAGCCATTATTTTACCAACCTGCTGACGAGATAGTGTTACTATTGTCGTCAATGGCGCACAGGGGTGGTTCCAACCCGATGGATCCTCATCTCAATAAGAACTGTAACAACCAGGTAAGTAAAATCAATATAAAGACCAAGTGAAATATCACTTGCTTCTCAACAACTGTTGTCCTCTTCTATCATTATTCCAGTAATTATTAACCCTTTAGCATTTAAACCGGCCATATCTGGCCTTAATATTCTACTTGTTTTATGTTTAAACTGGCTAGATCTGGCTTCTCACACCTATCTTACAATGTTATTCTGAAAATAAGCAATCACATCAGTGAAATCTCAAAGCCACAGATAATTCAGGATTAATTCGAAACAATATGAATAAAAGGTTCATATTCGCAGCTTCTTGAAGAAGTTGAGAAGCCATTATTTTCCCAACCTGCTAATGAGATAGTGTTACTATTGTTGTCAATGGTGCACAGGGGTGGTGCCAACCCAATAGATCCTCATCTCAATAAGAACTGTAACAACCAGGCGAGTAAAATCAATATAAAGACCGAGTGAAATATCACTTACTTCTCAACAAGTGTTGTCCTCATGCTGTCTCTTCTATTATTATTCCAGTTTGAATGCTAAAGGGTTAATGTTCCAAACTTGGTGACAAATACAGCCACCATATAAATCTACATGGTATCATATATATCAGTGTTTTTCAAAGTGGATGCCAAGTAGTCCCAGAATTTCATAAAATAAATCTGGGGTTCCATGATATAAACTGTGTTTTAATGAAATTTAATAAGAATTTACTTTATGTAAAAAAAACTGATGGTATTCACCATTTTCAAAATGTTATGTGTTATTGAGTGAGAGAGCAGCACATGCCATCAAAGTGACTCTGAGGTGCAAATGTATGAAGCCCAATATACTACCAGTCTGACAAGGGTACACCAGGCACTCCTTTAGTTCCTCCTCTGTCCACTTGAGGATTCCAGTGCCATACTAAATTGCTGTAACTGCATGCAATTTTATTGCCGAAATTATGCTCCTTTTCTTTTATATTCCCCTTAATGCCTTCCAATACTGTTCCCTAGGACCCAACAATAATTGGCACTATCTGCACCTTCTCATTTATTTCAAAGAGTCCTATTTTATTCCATTTTACTTTCATTTGCTGTCGGAATCCCATTCTACTGGCTTCACTCCTGATCCAGCATTCAATTACTGTTTGGTTTGCCTCTTTATCTCACCTTCTTCTCTGCCTCTGGTTTTGTATACAAGCAGTCTCTAGATGACAACTGGGCCTGTGCTACTTGAACACACGACACCTGCCAGGCGAAAGGCTTTCACCTTTGGTTGCAACTTCATTAACACCGTTATTTGATACATTTGTATTAGACGTTTTCACTTAACAATGAGGTTTATGGTTTTTTATTATTATTGTAGCCACCCAACAAACAAAACTACAGACCACAGTTTAAACAGACATACCCTCAGCCACCAAATGGAATTTTAGGTAAATTACATTTTGCAAATTCAAACAAAAATTAAATTAAATATTGTTTCTTTTTATAATTCTTGAAAATAATGTATATTTTCCCTTTCATTACTATCTCTAATTTTGTACAACCTTTATGTAGATTCCGTTTTCTAGTACATCTATCCTCGTTTATCACTAATTAATTTGTTACTGATCTGGGATAATATAATACACTTGTGAGTCATGTTATGCTTAACAACGTGGTTGACAATCAAAGATTCTGTTTAGACTACAAAAGCATGCATCAGTGACCATCCACAATGCTCAGGAAAACCTGGGGTCAAGGAACAAAACCAATTTTTCCCATATGTTCTATCATTCATTTATAACTGATTTGTTTTAAAAAGGTGTTTTTTGTTTTTAACCAAACACCTGTGATAAATGAAGATAGATGTACTTTCCAAAAGAATCTTCTTACATGGTTTTGTTTCACTGAAATATATATTATTATATTATTGTTAAATATCTGTAATTCTTAATAATATTTTTAATGCTTTGAATTGCTTAATATTATCTTGAATAATACTTATTTTCTAGATATCTATACAAGTACTAGTGAAACAGTAGAATCCTAATAAGCTAGAGATATTCTACATCATTAAAAACCATAATACAAATACAGTAATCCCTTGCCATATTGCGATTCACTTATCGCGGTTTATTATTTAAGCTTACATCGATTCCTCCACGGTGTTGTTTTCCATTTATAATAAAATAAATATATACTATAAAAATAATTTTAAAAATATATATAGTACAGTATTGTTTTTCCTTCGCAGATTTTCACCTATTGGGTTTTGGAACGTAACATCCGTGATAGTCAAGGGGTTACTGTAGTTCAAACAATGAAATATGTTTTATGGTGTGAAGAAGATGTCTAATGTCTCAGACATTTGTCCTTCTTTGGAAACAGAAAGAGAAGAAAAAAAAGACTAAAGATTGTAACACTAGGATACAAAATCACAAACCTTCATTTGCAGTGTAGCTCCCTAGTGTTAAAGCTTTCTCTTCTTCCTCATGGCATAAAACAATTTACGTTGTTTGAACTATGTAAATACTACAGTCTATACTGTTTATCTATTTAATACTTTGTATCCATAGAGGGAAAGGTTTTTGAGTTTAGTACTTTGCTCAGAGTAGGAGGCATAACACAAAGACGTTTGATCTTATGACTTTGTGGTCAGTCGTCTAGCTTCTTTAATCACTTAGTCATTGGACCAGATTATTTTTCCATTAATGGTTATTTCTTATCTTCATAATGGTCATCTGGTTAATATGGTTGACCTTTGACCACATTAGTCATAAATCCAGATTTTACTGCTGCCATTGTGTTACATGTGTCCCAGTCTGCCTTGTTAATTAAATAAAACTCACTGGTTTCACTGTGGGAGTTGAATTATTAACAATAGGAAGAACATAGAACAGTAAAGGAATTGTATCAACAAATAGCTATTTCCTTGTTCAATCAGGGATGGAAAATAGTAAATTTTAAAAAATAATTTACTGAAATGGAAAAATGAATATAAAATGGTAAAAATTAAATGATTTCCTGAAATAATGTATTTTCTTCTTTTATCCTAATGAATATTAGTTGGCTACATAGAATAATTTAATGTCAACCTTCTTTAGTGATTATATAATTTGACTTGATAGTATTCCTTTCCTCTATCTACTCCGTTATTTTGTCAATTTGCCTTAACCTGACAGAATCAGACAAAATAATACAAGATTAGCAAGGATATGCTCTGATACAGATGAACCCTGCATTTATATATTGCTTTAATATTAAAGATTTCATTTTAAATACATTTTCCTTCTACTTATTTCTAAGTAGGATTTGGTGATAGACTTAATCCATCACCCAGTTTAATACTAATGTTTGGTCTTTAGATGTCTTGAATGGAATCCAGTCTAGCAAGCATTCTGGCCAAGTTTTTGAAGGCCTTAAAAAGGATTACAGGTACCAACCTCATTCTTTTGACAAAGCTATAAAACAATGTTAAAAGCTAGAAGTTATGTATTTGAATTTTGAGGAATGATTTGACATGACAAATGGAACATTACACAATGTCCTCAAAAATAAAAGTGGTTTCTATGTGATATGCAATTTTGAATTGTAATACACTTAAGCACTGTATACAATAAGCTCATTCACCCATGCTGACACCATGTAAAAGGCACACAGTAGACTCTATAAAGTGGTTGGCATTAGGAAGGGCATCCGGTCAGAGAAACCATGCCAAAACATACAACTAGAGCCTGGTGCAGCTCTCCTGCTTACCAGCTCCTGTCAAACCATCCAACCCACGCCAGCATGGAAAACGGATGTTAAATGATGATGATTAAAAACATGAACTTTTCTCTTCTACACAAAGGAGCTTTGTTACAAAAGAATACCATCAGTCTTCAGTCTGAAGTTTATATATTACTTACAGCACACTGGAACTATACTCAATATTATAAGTAGTCCAGAGTCCTTGATAGTTCATATAACTGAATCTGTCCATTGCTTCTTTTACGCAACAAATATGAGTATTTTGTTATTTTTGCAATGGCGGCACTCAGTTAAAATCTGTACTCCACAGATTTTTATTTTATTTTATTTTATTCTATTTTCCCTTATAAGACATATAAGGTCAATTATAATGTGTGTGGTTCTATGATGTACAACAATTGCAACTGTTGAGTCCCAATGTAGCAGACCTATGCACTAGCATAGCTTGGGAGGGGGGGCAGTCCACCCAAGGCAGCACTTTTAAAGGGGTGCCACCTTTCATCATGTTGTAAGCTATTGCTGTAGGCAAAATATGTTTTTTGTGGTATCTGGGAGAAGCAAATGTAAGGGCCGCCTCAGGTAGCACACACTCTAGCTACGCTAGTGGATCTATGGAAGCACAAGGCATATTGACTAGGTTGTTGGGTTCATGATCATAAAGCTATACGTTTTGATTCCCATCCCAAGCAGTATGTTGTCTCCTTGAGCAAGGTACTTCACTTCATGTTGCTCCAGTTCACTCAGCTTGGGTTAACCTTGCAGCAGGAAGGTTTCCTGCCTAGTGGGAGTCATAAGAGGCTGGAGCAGTAGTGGAGCCCAACATTATTGTCTGCTATAGAAAGTCTATCATGATATCCCAATTAGCCCATGGCTTCAACTTGATAGTGATGATGATCATCATCATAATCAAGAAATGCTCCAGCTGTGATTATCCTCTCTCTTTAAAATTATCAAGACTACATTATTTTATGTGTACTTCCCCTTTGTAAGATGGTAGAGTGTTATATGAAGGAGATCTAGCCTCATTGGCTCATTTAAGGTGGAAGTTAACAAGCACCTTTTTTTCTCCACTGTCCATCACAATGGCTATCAACATCTCCTCCTTTTCCATTGTTGAAGTACATCAAAATCTAACTCTGTGTACATTCTTAACAATATGAGGTCTGATCTATAATTATCAAGACTGGTGCTATAAAAAGAAAACTACAACACACTTCAATTCAGCATTTAATCTCCTTTGAAGATGTCCCCTTCTGAAGCCACACACTTTATCCAGTGTTGATTCTATTGAGGGAAGCATTCCCAGAACTCCTTTTCTGGGATAGGGAGCAGCTGCCTTATCACATTCTCTTAGATTTCCTCAGCATCTTGAAATCTTTTCACATTCAAGTGGGATTTGATTTTTGGAAAGAGGAAAAGAGGTAAAAAGTGTAGGTATGACCAAGCTTTTGGCAAAATTTGATGCAGATTCTCTACTCAATTTTCTCTACCATGGTCACTGATGGAACCTCTGTGGTGTGGTGAAATAACCGCCCTCTACACCCTTTACTACCAAGCACTGATATAAACAACAGAAGTGAGTGAGAATGCTATAACTTAGTATGCACATGCAATAGAGTTCAAAGTCAATCTGCCAAGCAGCTTCACTCTGTGTACTTGAGCTCTGTTACCATAGCAACAGTCCTGATGCTTTTGGATCAGATCAGACCTAGTATTTTTTTTGTTTGATAAAACCCTATTAAAATAAAAAGACATAAACCCCTTCTAGTATTATTATTCCTACTCCACTAAGTTTCTAAAACTACGAGGCTATGTAAAGAAGCAAATAAAATAGTAATTCAATGATTTACACTGAGATCATTGTTTTAATTGTTTCTGGCTTATTTACATGTTGGCTTTTGTATTTAATATGTTTAAAGTCTAGAACTACTCATCTCTGTTCTCGAAACATGCTTCACACAAATTCATGCACAACTTTCGTTTCTGTCTTTAATTCTCACAGGTCATGCACCTCACAACTTCACACCAATGTACAAAATGTCAAATCAAGCTCAACCTCCTCCGAATAACCAGACAAACAACACCTCTTATGTATGTTAGGATCTTCTAAAATCTTTCTTCTAATGAATTGTTGACTATTTTCTGAACTTTTCTGAAATGTATCCAAAATTATTTTTCATGATGTACACACATATATATATATATATATATACATACACACACACTGTCCATGCATTTCATCCCCTAACATTCAAAAAGTACTGATGATGGTGCCACATAAAGACACTGGTGAATGTATGTGCCACTTAAAAAGCACTGGTGGTGGGTCCATCTAAAAACCACTGGTGATGATGCCATGCAAAAAGCACCTTGCACACTCTGTAAAGTGGTTGGTGATAGGAAAGGCATCCAGCTGTAGAAACCAAGCCAAAACAGACTACGGGACCTGGTGCAGTCCCTGGCTTTGGCAGCTCCTGTCAAGCCATCTAGATTATGATTATTAATTACTGTTTCTCTTTTAATGGAGTTAGTCTACACTTTGTGTTATTACTGAAGTTCACTTTGTTATCCTTAAGATTAATGAAGGATTCAATTTTATTTATTTGTTTACTTTTGTTTCTGCTGAAAATGGTTTTATCTCATCTGTATTCCTTGAGCTCTAAAATGGCTTTTGTTTCTCAACCACATGGTTTTGGGTTCAGTCCCACTGTGTGGCACCCTTGGGAAAGTGTTTTCTACTATAGTCCCAGACCAATCAAAACTTTGTGAGTGGATTTGCTAGATGGAAACTGAAAGAAGTCCATCATAGTTATATATATATATATACATACATAGATACATATATATATATATATATATATATATATATATATATATATATATATATATATATATATATATATATATATATGTATGAGTGTATCTTTGTTTGTCCCCCAACTACAGCTTGACAATTGGTGCTGGTTTGTTTATGTCTACATAATTCAGCAGCTCAGTAAAAGAGACCAATGGAATAAGAACCAGAATTTTAAAAATAAGTTCTGGCATCAATTCAAGGTCCCAGCATGGTTGCTGTCCGATGACTGAAACAAGTTAAAAGATACATACATATATACATACATACTTGTATGCATACATATATGCATGCATACATGCATATATGCATGCACACATGCATACATACATGCATACATACACACATGCATACATGTGCATTCATGCATACATACACACATTTATACATACATGCATGCATGCATATACATAATATATATATACATACATATATATATATATATATATATATAGAATAAGAATAGCCTGGGCAAAGTTTAGAGAGCTCTTACCCCTGCTGGCGACAAAGGGACTCTCACTCAGAGTAAAAGGCAGACTGTATGACGCATGCGTACGAACAGCCATGCTACATGGCAGTGAAACATGGGCTGTAACTGCTGAGGACATACGTAAGCTCGCAAGGAATGAAGCCAGTATGCTCCGTTGGATGTGTAATATCAATGTGAATACCCGTCAGAGTGTAAGTA
>NC_068983.1:36112771-36121104 GCF_001194135.2 Octopus bimaculoides | reverse complement strand
GGAAGAGGTAGGCCCAGGAAGACCTGGGCTGAGGTGGTGAGGCAAGACCTCGTACATTGGGCCTCACCGAGGCGATGACTACTGACCGAGACCTTTGGAAATGTGCTGTGCGTGAGAAGACCCGGCAAGCCAAGTAAGATCGTTGCCAGTGCCCCTGGACTGGCTTGTGCGGGTGGCACATAAAAGACACCATTTTGAGCGTGGCCGTTTTTGTGCGGGTGACACGTAAAAGCACCCACTACACTCTCTGAGTGGTTGGCGTTAGGAAGGGCATCCAGCTGTAGAAACTCTGCCATAGCAAATTGAAAATATTTGTGTCCTTACTATTTCAGTATTTCTGTATGTTACTGACAGCAAAGCACATTTGTAATGCTTTTCATCAGCTCTACTGACATAAATATCAGGTGGTTTTAAACTACTATATACACCTGACTACATGATTATGCATTTATCTATTAAACCTTCACATGGCTATGATGTTTTTGTGTCATACACACACACACACACGCACACACACACACACAGTAAATGTATATGTGTGTGTGTGTGTGGTAAGAAGTTTGCTTCCCAACCACATGGTACCAGGTTTAGTCCCACTGCATGATACCTTGGGCAAGTGTCTTCTACTATAGCCTCAGGCCAACCAAAGCCTTGTGAGTGGATTTGGTAGATGGAAATTGAAAAAAGCCCATTGTATATATATGTGTGTGTGTGTGTGTGTGTATTGTGTGGTCGTTGCCAGTACCGCCTGACTGGCCCCTTTGCCGGTGGCACGTAAGAAGCACCATTCGAGCGTGGGTCGTTGCCAGTGCTGCCTGACTGGCTCCCATGCCCGTGGCACGTAAAAAGCACCATTCAAGCGTGATCATTGCCAGTGCCGCATGACTGGCTCTTATGCCGCTGGCACATAAAAAGCCCCATTCAAGCCTGGTTGATGTCAGTACTGCCTGACTAGCTCCCGTGCCGCTGGCATGTAAAAAGCACCATTCAAGCGTTGTCGATGCCAGTACTGCCTGACTGACCCTTCTGCCAGTGGCACATAAAAAGTGTCCACTACACTCTCAAAGTGGTTGGTGTTAGGAAGGGCATCCAGCTGTAGAAACCTTGCCAGATCAGATTGGAGCCTGGTGCAGCCCTCTGGCTTGCCAGTCCTCAGTCAAACTGTCCAACCCATGCCAGCATGGAAAGTGGACGTTAAACGATGATGATGATGTGTGTGTGTCTGTGTTTGTCTCCCGATCACTCTTGACAACTGGTGCTGGTGTCTTTATATCCTCGTAACCTAGTGGTTCAGCAAAAGAAAGTAATAGAATAAGTACTAGGCTTTAAAAAATTAGTCCTGGGGTAAATACATTCAACTAAAAATACTTCAAAGCATTGCCCCAGCATGGCTGCAGTCTAATGACTGAAACAAGTAAAAGATATACATGTATGTGTGTATGTATCTATTGTCATCATCGTTTAACGTCTGCCTTCCATACTGGCATGGGTGGGACAATATATATATATGGCTTAGTGTAGCACTCACGATTGTGAGATTGTGGATTCAATTCCCAGCCCAGGTGTTCTTGAGCAAAGCACTTCATTTCATGTTGCTCTGCAATCATTTCAACATCTGACATGTGGCACTCATTGCACCTGTACAGGTAATGTCGATCTGATGGAGGTTATGAGTTTATGTCTACACAAACATTTGATCACTATAAACAAATCATCTTTGTGGTTGTTCAGTAAGAAATTGTCAAACTCTCATACGTCGTCTAACAACAGGAGAGTCCATCACATATATATATATATATATATATATATATATATATCATCATCATCATCATCATCATCATCATCGTTCCATATATACATCTTAGGCGCAGGAGTGGCTGTGTGGTAAAAAGCTTGCTTCCCAACCACATGGTTCCGGGTTCAGTCCCACTGTGTGGCACCTTGGGCAAGTGTCTTCTACTATAGCCTCAGGCCAACCAAAGCCTTGTGAATGGATTTGGTAGATGGAAACTGATAAAAGCCCATCGTATGTATGTATATATATATGTGTGTGTGTGTGTCTGTGTTTGTCCCCCCGCCATCGCTTGACAACCAATGTTGGTCAGTTTACGTCCCCATAAATTAGCGGTTTGGCAAAAGAGATCAATGTAATAAGTACCAGACTTGCAAATAAGCATTGGAGTGGGGTTGATTCATTCTGCAAAAATTCTCCAAGGTGGTGCTCTAGTATGGCCATAATCTAATGACTGAAACAAGTAAAAGAATAGGCAAACCCTGAGCTGACAGTAAATTAAAAATTTTATACAGGAGCTAAAAAAAATGAAATGACCAAAATGTTTTAGAAACAGGATGATCATTTGAGGATGGGGGAAGTGAGAGAAAGAAAGGGTAATTGTGGGTAGAGAGTGGGAGAAAGAGAATGGTTATACAGAGAGAAGATAGAATAGGAATAGAGGAAATGCAGAGAGGAGTAGATAGAAAGTTAGAGACAAAAATACAGATATGAAAAAAGGAATGTGTGAAGAAGAAGGGAAACAAAAGTAGACAGGGGGAGGTAATAGAAAGATAAGCAAAGAGAAAGAGAGGGCAGATGGATAAATAGAAATGTAGATAGAAAGATAGGAAGTAAAGAGGGAAAGGTGTGCAAAACATGAAAAGGAAGAAAAAATATATAAGTGCAGTATTTGTTAGTACTGGGGTCAGTAGCATCAACTGACCCCTTCCTTCAAAATTGCTGGCTGCACCTAAATTAGAAATAACATCTATCATTTTGTCTGTACACACACACACACACACACATATATATATAGTTGAAATTTACAGAAAAACAAAAGACGAAGACAGGTGTATGAACAAGCAGGTATATTAGTTTGATGCCTAGGAAAGTGAGAAAGTCTTTTACATTTCGGGCCTATGCTCTTCAATGGAATATGAGGAAATAAACAGAGAGAGAATGAAAAACTTGTGGATTTAGCAATCAGTCATGGCGACACATATACACACATATACATGTCCATACATATACACATAACACATATATGTATATATGCATATGAATGCTGTGTGTATAAAGCATGTATGTATTTATATATATGCGTAGATATTTATATATATGTATGTGTGAATCTGTATATATTTATTTATAGAATGACTATTGAAATTTCGTCAAATTTTTTTTTATAAACATTTGGTTTTTTTTTTTTCAGAAAATCGAAGACATCGAAGAACAAGTTAAAAATAATCCCAACCTAATAATAGTAAGAATTTTCCTTTCAAATCTATTTATCATAATTCTATTTTCCGCACAGTGTTTTAGTATTGTGTGTTTCCTATAGCAGCAATGATGTTAAAAGGGTTTCAGAAAATGCCAAGCCTTTGCACATTGTGAAAGCTGTTGCTCACACGGTGGTCCTTATGTAAGATTAACCATCATGTTGCGAGGGTTTGTTATTGTGTCCTGAATTCTTTATACATTTTATTCCACACTTCTGTGCAGGTATGGCTTTGTAGTTAAGAAATTTGCTTGCCAACCATGTGGTCTTGTGGTCAATTCCATTGCAGGACACCTTGGGCAAGTATCATATATTACAGCCCCAAGCTTTATGGGTGGATTTGGTTGATGGAAACTGGAAAAAGCCCATTGTGTGTATGTGTGCCTGTGTGGGCATGCATGCATGCGTGTTTGTGTCTTTTTTGTCTTGACATTGTATAATAGCTGTAAACAAGTGCTACCATCATACAAGCAGTGCCATTCATTTTCAGTCTTCCATATAAACATGTTTGGTTATGTGGGAAAGGGCATTTGACTGTAAAAAATCTGTCTTGATGAATTCTGCCTGACCTGTGTGAGCATGGAAAGTGGGCTTTAAAATGATGATATATAAGCATACTTGTCATGAAAACAAAGAGGTATGGGTTTGAGTCCCACATGGGAAAACCTACTTTTTTCCATCGAGGGCTTATATGCCCCATTTATTAGACTACTGTCTTTAGTCATTGCACGGTGATTGCTTATAAGCTTTAAGCTTATAATTATTATTTTTTATAGAATTGTAAAAATTAATGCTGCTTGACAAAAAACCAGCACAGTAAAAAAAAAATGTATATATATATATATATATATATATATATATATATATACACACACACACACACACACACATGTATAGAGTGGGGAATGAGGTGGGGGTGGTTGTG
This sequence comes from Octopus bimaculoides, assembly GCF_001194135.2. NCBI lineage: Eukaryota > Metazoa > Mollusca > Cephalopoda > Octopoda > Octopodidae > Octopus > Octopus bimaculoides. The sequence continues at coordinate 36,116,907 of NC_068983.1, read as the reverse complement.
CGGTTAAGAAGTTTGTTTTGCAACTATATGGGTTTGGGTTCAGTCCCACTGTGTGACACATTGAGAAAGTATCTTCTACTATGGCTATTTCCCTGATGGCTGCAAGGTCCTGTCTACTTTCAAGCTCACTAAAATTTTGCTCTTTGTTAAGTTTGCTTTCAGACCTTTTAATACTTGATGAGTGATTTATTTCATGAAAAACTGATGATTCTGACAGGATTTTAATTCAGAATGTAAAGAACCATAACTAAATGCCACAAGGCATTTTACCCAATACTTACAATTCTTCCAATCCATTAATGACAATGATAATCAAAATAATTTATAATTTATAGTAATTGGGGGCACATGGCTTAGTTGTTAAGGTGTTGGACTTGTGATTGTAAGACTGTGGCTTAAATTCCTGGACCAACCAATGCACTGTGTCCTTGAGCAAAACAGTCCATATCATATTGCTCCAGTCTTCTCAGTTGGTAAAAATGAGTAATCCTGCTATGAACCAGCATCCCATCCAGAGAGGAATATATATGCTAGAGAAGCCAGGAAACCAGCCCTATGCTCCTTACAGAGTAATGTGGACTAACCCAGTTATAGTAATTATAGTAATTTACACTCGGAGGGCCTGCTAATAACAACACCTCTCTCTGAACTCTTTATTTTCTTTGTTCCATTTGAAAAGGGGAATTTTTTCCTGAAATATTATAAAATCTTTAAACACCCTATGTAAGGTAATATATCTTCTCTCTTTGTTTTCATTCATTGATATCATCATACATATTTTACCCAACTCCTTACCTGTATTACTCAAGGTTTATTTTAAACATTTATCTTGTTAATCATTACATCAAAGTATAGAAAACTATTCTTTGTCTTATTTATCCTTTCTTATTTATCCTTTTTCTCACTAATTTTTTTCAATTTCTCCTCCTTCAGGGTGAAATTCGAATCAACCCTAAGGACTACAAAGATTGCTATGTACCACACCCAGTGAGTTTATTTCTTTCTTTCATTTTAGTTTATTTTTGTCAAATATTAACAGAAACCTCTACAAAATCCCTCAAAGGCTCATAGACCCCAATGTTTAGCACCAATTTTAAAATAATACCCAACCAATGTTACCAGTATTGTCCTCAGAAGATTTAGAATCTATTCCTTACTCAGTTGACTGTGGCATGTAGAATGTCGTTTTAAGCTAAACCTGAGTCACAGACATCCATAAAGTTGGTTCTTCTCTATAGATTCCATAATATTAAGTAGATAAGCGATAAGGATGGCAGTCCATTGCAAAAGCTTTCCACAATTTAAGAAAGTGAACTTGGTGCATTCAGCCAACAGAATGTTTGTCATTTCTACAGTGCTAACACTGTTCAAAATGGTAAAGTATATATCCTGCAGTGCCTTCATGAATCTGTATAGACTCAACTATCATGCATTATGTCTTCACTACAAACATAATGTCTTTTATTCTTCTGAACTAGCAAACTGTGTACTATACCCACTCAAAGCTTCGGCTCTCTCTTCCACTGGCCACACATTTTGTGCATCATTTCTAGGTCTATCACTAATCACTCTTCCCTATCTTTCTGCCTCAGACTCAGAGCTTCATTTATGTCTGTCGCTAATTATGATATCTTTACAAACACTGTGTATAAAAATGCAAGCTAAATGTCTATGACATTGAGTCCATTTATTTGAGAGAGCCTACAAAGATTATTTCATTTCACATTACACAGTTGAAATGAGTACCAGCTGAGTGCTAATACATCCCACTCATCCTCCAGCTGCCACATGCTCAGTATTCTGCTGGATCGAGAGTGAGAAGGCTTTCTTCTATATGATGGCTATAATTTTTCTGTTTTCTTAAGTTAAATATGGACATATAGGAGGGATATGTGCAGTAGTAAATAACAAAAGTAAATCCTAGTGATTTTAAAGACATGCCTGAAAATATGTTCTTCAATCAATCTGTGCATATTACTTGAAAAATTAAAACATTGTTATTTCATTCTCTTTAAACCAATTTCTTTAGGATGGACACTCTGATATCTACATCTGTGGCACAAAGAATCGTAACTCAGCTCTTAATGGAGACCTCGTCCTTGTTCTCATCAATGACAAAACTAAATGGAAGGTAATTCTCTTTAATGATCATCATCATTTGTTATCTTTTATATTTTAGTGGTTTGAGGTGGGGGTGGGATTCCATCATGGAGTCAGTTTGATAATTTTTATCATAGAAAACAAAGTGGCATCCCGCTAGGTAGGTTAGTAACAAAGAGATTAATGTTCTCTGCAATATACTTCTGTAAAGTTCAGACATTTGTAACTAATTGTGTAACATCCTTAGTACTCATTCTGGTGCCTCGTAAAAAGCACCTATACTGGTGCCATGTAAAAAGCATCTTTGCCAGTCATCATCATCATCATTTAATGTCCGTTATCCATGCTGGCATGCTGGAAGGCTGCGCCAGGCACCAGTCTGATTTGGCATGGTTTTCTACAGCTAAATGCCCTTCCTAATGCCAACCACTCCGAGAGTGTAATGGGTGCTTTTAGATGCCACCGGCACGGTGCCATTTGCATGACACCAGTATCTGCCAGCACCCATGCTGGTTCCACGTATAAAACACCCATACTGGTACCACATATAAAGCACTGGTGATGGTACTATATAAAATGCATTCAGTACACTCTGTAAAGGGGTAGACGTTAGGAAGGGCATCCAACCATTGAAACCGTGCCAAAACAGACAATTGGAGCCTGGTGCAGCTCCTGCCAAACTGTCCAACCCATATCAGCATGGAAAATGGATGTTAAATGATGATGATGGTGGTGATGATGATGATGATGATGAGGAGGATTTGTTGTGTGATACTGAATTAAAGACTATTTATTTATTTATTTTGAAGGTAAATAAGAAAGAAATGGATTCAAATTTTACATCAGAGTCTGATGATAATGACGGTATTGAACAGCTCCTTGCTAACACCAGCATAACAGACGACCCAGCTGTCAAAGATGCAAAACCTGCTGCAGTTTCTAGCTGTGGCTCACCACAAGCTCTGTTGAACAAAGACCTGCAACCAGTCACTTGTCAAGAAGCTTCAAATGAGAGCAGAGCTAATGCCAGTGTGGATGCTAATCTTAAAAGGTAATATTTCAATCAGAGATCTTCTTTCTTCAGTGATAACTTAATCCTTTAGAATTCAGATTACCGTATCAAATGTAATGTTTATTTATCCACACTGTTTTGAATTACTCATGCATCATTTTTGCATTGAGATTTTGATGATGTACTTGTTTATTTTTAATGTGACATTGTAGGGTAGGTGTGAGAGGCTGAATATGGTCAATTTGAACATAAAACAGGTATAGTATTTGGGCTAGATGTGGCTGGTTTAAATGCTGATGGGTTGAAGATTCTAACATACCGTAGGTATTTAACAATCTACAATATAGGCACAGGCATAGCTGTGTGTTAAGAAGTTTGCTTTTCAACTACATGGTTCTGGGTTCTGTCCCACTGCATGGTACCTTGGGCAAGATTCTTCTACTACAGCCTTGGACCAATGAAAATCTTGTGAATGGATTTGGTAGAAGGAAACTGAAAGAATGCTGTCACATCATATATAAATATATATGTGTGTGCGTGTCTGTGTTGGTCCCCCACCACCACTTGACAACCAGCGTTGGTGTGTTTATGTTCATGTAACTTAACAGTTCAGCAAAAGAGACTGATGGAGACCAGGCTTAAAAAAACAAAAATAAGTATTAGTCCATTCATTCAACTATAAATTCTTCAAGGTGGTGCCCCAGCATGGCCACAGTTTAATGACTGAAACAAGTAAAATATAAAAGAATACATCTCAATTATTGGACATGTGATACTCCTTAGTTTTTTTCTTTCTGCTTTTTTAAAATCTAGATCCAAACCACATTCCTGTAAGACTTGGCTGCAGATTTTAGACATCTTTGTTTCCATTGCGTTTACTTATAAATTGATTGCTGCCCAATTTCCCGGTCTCAGTAGACTTCATGATGAAGACTTCATATTCTTATCAGTTTCCTAATCTAAAATATTAACATTTCAACGATAATCAGTTATCTTCAGTGAATAATATATTTTTGCATTAATA
>NC_068983.1:36102430-36106413 GCF_001194135.2 Octopus bimaculoides | reverse complement strand
GCACATAAAAGACACCATTTCGAGCGTGGCCGTTTTCGTGCGGGTGACACGTAAAAGCACCCACTACACTCTCTGAGTGGTTGGCGTTAGGAAGGGCATCCAGCTGTAGAAACTCTGCCAAATCAGACTGGAGCCTGGTGTTGCCATCCGGTTTCACCAGTCCTCAGTCAAATCGTCCAACCCATGCTAGCATGGAAAGCGGACGTTAAACGATGATGATGATGATGATGATGATGATGATGATGAGAGTAAAAGTAGGAAAAATTATATCATAAAAATCACAGCAGTGATACGTCCATAATATAAACAATATTGGATTAATAAATATAAAGTATAGCTATGATCATTTAAAAAGATTTGAGAGATCTTACAATCGTTTCATGAATATACTATCTTTCAAAATGAAATCCAAAGCTGATAGCCATTATTAGGAAGTATATCCACTCAGAGAAAACGATGAATTTCAGTGTAGTAAATCGAATGAAATAGGTGCTAATTAAAATCGTATGGTAAAGGTGTTGTTATATTTTATATTCTTATATTTATATTTTTATTTATTAATACAATCATCATCATCATCATCATCATCATCGTTTAACGTCCGCTTTCCATGCTAGCATGGGTTGGACGATTTGACTGAGGACTGGTGAAACCGGATGGCAACACCAGGCTCCAGCCTAGTGTTAGACTGACAATCATGATTATGGGTTTGATTTATGTACAGGACACAACATGTTGTGTCCTTGAGGAAGTCACTTCATTTCATATTGCTCCAGCTTACTCAGCCGTAAATGAATACCAACAGACTGCAGGTGCAGCACTCTCCCCCCCTCTCTCTCACTCTCTCTCTCTCTCTCACTCTCTCTCTCTCTCTCTCTCTCTCTCTCTCTCTCTCTCTCTCTCTCTCTCTCTCACCCCCATCCCTAGCTGTCACTTCTTCAATGTTCCAGTGAATCAAGAAGGTGTCTATCTGTTCCATGGACACTTAAAGCAATTAGTGAAAGCATGAAACAAGGTATCGAGTCTTGCCCACTTCTAAAGTGACAGCTAATTTTTTAATTTGATTTTCATTCATATTTTTTTAGGACTCCTCAAAAGAAAGATCTACCAGGGAAAAAATACACGTCTATTGGGGATTTGAACCAGGATGTTAACTTGCAGCGAGTGTTAGAAGATCGGAAGAGTGTGGATATGTATATTCAGCGTACTGGGAAGGTAATGATACAGTATTAAAAGTCAGAATGCATGCATCAAAATAGATATTTTAATTGCTTAGTTCAAATTTAATATGGATTTTAAATTATTGATAATACTGATTAATTAATAGTGTGAGGATATGTCAAAGAAGTATTCTCTGACCAGCTCAGCAAGTTGGTACTAAGTCATATCTGTAAGTCAGTCGATATCTCCTGTGCAAGAATGACAAAGAGAACTAATTAATTGCTGAATCTTTCCTCGCTGGAGACACCCATTTAGTGGGGATTCTGTAATTTGGTTTCAGGAAAGGAGATGTCTGTTTCCTCTTTGAAATTCTTTGAGATGTGAACTTACTACTAGTGCAAGCTAACAAAGTATTCATCAGTTGTTTAGTACTTCCACTTACTGATGCAGTAATTTTATACTGTATTGTCATCATCCATGCATGTGTTTGTGATCATCAGCTGTCAACAGTTAAGTCCACCTGGCTGTAAGTAGGTACCACTAGCAGTATAACTATAATCAGCAGCATTCCTGCAGAATTAAGAAATAATTTGTTGGAATTTTTTAATGGTTTTATCAGAAGAGGAAGAGCATTGCCTTTGATGTTTTTCATGGCCTCCATGCCCAATGAAATGAAGAGAGGAAGTTATTCTCTGACATGAAACATGATTTGAATGTTTGCAGCAGAGTGGACTCTACTAAAGGTACTCAGGTGGTGTTGTTAAATTTGGTGACAAATTATGTCTACCACTGGGAAAATCTAGTTGTGCTGAGCTAGTATCCTGCCCAAGTGAAGATTAGTCTCTCATTCTCTGTTACAGAAACCAAAGACACTCACTTCACCAATTCATGGAGCATTGTGATTTAGAAAATGATACTCCTACTTTTGTATGCCTACAAGTTTTGGTAGTGATGGCTATTGTAGCTATAAATGAGGTTCACTTAGCCAATGTGACAAATTTTCAAAATCTCAAAGTTCATTACAGATGTCTTGCATTACAGATGTCTTGCAAAGTTCATTACTTATGTCTTGCAGCATAAGATGTGAAGAAGCAGTTATTACCTCTTCTTTTGATGACTTGCATTGCACTCAATGATAAAATGCACCATTTAACACTTTCAATAGGATTCGTGTGGTTTTCTTCCATTGTTAAACTTTTCAAAGTTAATAATACTTGAAGTTACTGCTCATCACATGAACGCTATGGCCCTTGGGGGTTTTCCACCCTCAAAATGCAAGAAGCATTCAGAAGATTCATTCAGAGTTCTCAACTGTAGTCTTTTGCTTGGAGAACCCTGTAAAATGCCAGCATCAGTTGATTAAATCAATCCCTGTACTTCATTGCTATTGTATTTTACAGTCTCCAAATGGACAAAAGGTAAAATTGTTCTTAGCAGGATTGAATTTAAACTCAGAATCTAAAAAGGCTGGAACTTAAATTCTTGAAGGTATTTTGTCTGATGCTCTAATGATTCTGCCAATCAACACTGTTGTGTCTGATAATGGCTAGGAAGCCAAAACTTCACAGTCACTATCAGCTTGTAATATTTTAATAAATATAAGGTGGCGAGCTGGCAGAAACGTTAGCACGCCAAGCGAAATGCTTAGCAGCATTTCGTCTTTCTTTACGTTCTGAGTTCAAAATCCGCCGAGGTTGACTTTGCCTTTCATCCTTTCGGGGTCGATAAATTAAGTACTAGTTGCATACTGGGGTTGGTCTAATCGACTGGCCCCCTCCCCCAAAATTGCCCAATATGTCACTCTACTGAAATGTATTGAGTGAGCTTTCAATTTAATGTCCAACTGTTTTTATATATAACTTCACATAAAAATGAAGAATATGTCTATTTATGTGTGACTGCATAAAAATTTTTGGTATAGAATAACTGTTGTACCATTAAAATTTATTGTAGGTCAGATGCAGCCCAACACAAATTCGGGCAAAAAAAATAAGTTGTTTTGGTAAATTTTTTTTTTTATTTACTCCACAGGTATTGTTAGTTCTGGAAGAAAAACATCCTCGTAAATGTATTGGCCATCTTGGCCTGGCAAATAATAAATGTGTTCGCTTTAATCCAATTGATTCTCGAATTCCAAGATTATCTGTTCCACTTTTGGAATGTCCTAAAGGTAAATTCTTCTTTATTTACTTTTTTTTTTTTTTTGCACTGGTTTCAGTTATTGGACTGTGGCCAAACTAGGGCACCACTTTCAAGACTTTTAGTCATTTATATCAACTTGAGAATGTGGGTATTTATTTGATATTTACTGTTAGATACAAAATAGTTATCATTGGTGTAAGGTGACTCAGTTGGGCATAAATATAGCCGGGTTTACTACTTTACACCACCTTGCTGATGTAGACATACACACGTATATATACATATACGCATGCACACAGACACGATGGGTTTCCTCACAGTTTCCGTTGCGAAGTGAACTAAATCATACAGCTACACCAGTTAATTTTCTTCAAACTTTGAAGACATTACTATCTTTTATTCTTTAAATACATTTGTATCAACATAGGTTTATATATAAATATATATATCATCATCATCATCATCATCGTTTAACGTCCGCTTTCCATGCTAGCATGGGTTGGACGATTTGACTGAGGACTGGTGAAACCGGATGGCAACACCAGGCTCCAGTCTGATTTGGCAGAGTTTCTACAGCTGGATGCCCTTCCTAACGCCAACCACTCAGAGAGTGTAGTGGGTGCTTTTACGTGTCACCCGCACGAAAACGGCCATGCTCGAAATGGTGTCTTTTATGTGCC
>NC_068983.1:36090205-36101639 GCF_001194135.2 Octopus bimaculoides | reverse complement strand
CCTGAACATCTGCCACAAACAAAAACTAACTTGCTAGTTAACCTGCCTTTGATGTTGCTGCACCTCTTATGTGTCCATAGCTTGCACCGGGTACATCTTATAGAGTTACTACCTACTCCTTTTCTACATACTGAGCAGGGCCATCTACCTGAAGGGGTTTGTGTTTTATCTACCTTCCTACTTATTAGGATTTTGGTTTTAGCTAGGTTGACTCTAAGGCCCTTCAGTTCTAGACCTTGCTTCCACACCTGAAACTTCTCCTCTAGTTCTGATAGTTGAAACTTCTCCTCTAGTATATATATATATATATATATTTAACTGAATGATAATTGCGATATTTTGAACTTAGAGCCAGTAATATAATATATATATTTAAAGAGAAATAAGGATATAAAAGAAAAAAACAATAATTGTAACACCATTTGTTAAAGATAACTTCCAGTAATTCTGTAGATGAATCATTTATAGAATTTTTTAGGATATGTTGGAGTGATTTTTCAATTCCTTATTCAGTCAAGGTTGAAAATCATTTCCAGAACATCTTGTATTGTAAAGTAGTTGTTCAGAATCTTATTGATTCTACCATTTTTCCTTGAGAAGTCACAAACTTATAACTTCTTGAAATTCCAAGCATTATATTAATTTTGTGTTAATGAAAACTTCACTTAAATTTCATAAATAATTTTTTTTTTAAATCAAACTTTAAACCAATCAGTGTTAATTATCAATTTCAATCAACTCTTTTTTTTTATTTTAGAATATTTACAACGTCCAGAAGACTTTTCTAGAGTACTGTTTGTTGCCAAAATTCTCAATCAAAATGCTTCTGGAACCCTGACGCAAGGGTAAGTGTTTTCATTTATATAAGTCTTACATGTGAAATATTACTCAGGAGAAATTAGTTTTAAAAAGAAGTTAAAATGCACATTAGTTATTATCTCTACCTTAGCGAAGGCTGAGGTATTGTTTTCAGTTTGTTTGTCCGTGGACAAGATATCACAAGAACTGCTGGATGGATTCAGATGAAACTTTCAGGGATGTTTGGCCTCATGACTGGCACGAACTGATTAGATTTTGGGATCAATCTGGTACTGGACAAGGATTCTGGATTATTTTTCTGGTTTCTTTACTTAATTTTTGAGAGTGGTCAGGTTCATTTTTAGTATTTTCGTTTGTGAGAGCAGTCGAGTTTATTTCAGATATTCTCATTTTAAAAATCATCTCAGGCTAATCGTTGGTGTTGCCTTGGCAGTGGTTTGCGCTCTCTGAGTGTTCTTGTTGTAATTGAATCTATTTTGTCTCTATGATAATCACAAAGGTCATTCTATGTAGAATGATTTTGCATTGAAGTTTAAATGTAACAGAGTGGACTTAGTGCTTTTTATGTGGCACAAGCATGTACAAATGTTAATTAACTGTTTCACTAGTATCAAGATTGATAAGTAATTAAACTCCTTCATTAACAGCTGATAATCATGTCTCATACCAAAAGTGAGCAGTATGGTGCTCAACTAGGTAGAGGCATGCCACACATGGAACAATAGACGATCTACAGTTCGCACAAAGATGTTCGATCAGTCACTTTTGTGCCATAGGTTTGCTCAGTTGGAGCTATCCAGGGGTTACACAACAACAATCACAATGGTGACAACGGAATCATTTCACTTATATTAATGACAGTTATTCGTAGTGTTTTAGAAATGTTGATATTCAATATATATATTTTCTTCTTTCAGGAGTCTTTTACAATGCCTTGGAGAATCAGGAGACATTGAAACTGAGACGAAAGGAATTCTCATAGAGAATGACATTGATGAGAGTGAATTTCCTGATTCGGTAAATCTAAAACTGATTTGAAATATTTTCAATATTTGTTTCTATGGGCTTTTCTGATTCTCTTCTTTCATTTTACTGGTATCTGTAAAATAACAAACATATTTTACAAGTGCAGATGTGGTTGTGTGGTTAAGAAGTTTGTGTCCCAACCACATGGTTTCAGGTTTCATCCCACTGCATGGCACTTTGGGCAAATGTCTTCTATAGCTCTGAGCCAACCAAAGCTTTGTGAGTGGACTTTGTAAACATTGTAAACACAAAACTAAAAGAAGCCCATCATGTGTGTGTGTGTGTCCTTGTCTTGATGTCATGTGATTGTTGTAAATGAATGTCATTCATTTCTAATTTTCTTTGAAAACATATGGGGCCATAGGGAAATATTGCTTGGAAACTGGTAAAGGTTGTCAGAAAAGTTACCACAGAGATAACTGGCTTGTGGCAGCCAAGCGTTTGCAGCGACGTTGCTTTTTGATCCTTCAATGTCGGCTCTTCCTATCATTGCAAAGCAACAAGAAGAGCATCTGAAGGAAAAATCTACAACAATATCTTCTATGCAACCCATGGAAAAGTGAGCATTAAAACAACAATAATAATGATGATGATGACGATGATGATATATCTATTGTAGATACATAATCATCATCCTGTGGGAGGATACATTGTAATAGTGATTCCCTACTCTTGGCAGATGACAACATTTGCACCACTCAGGCAACCACCCATATATGTAAAAGTGGTGATGGTTGAGAAAAGTTTGAGAAATACTGATGTATACAACTAGACGTTGTCAACTATACTGAGGTCTGGAACAGACATGGGCAACCTTTTTAACAAGTAGGCCATATGAAACATGGCTCATCTGACGATGAGCCACACTACTAAAACAATTCAAACTAATTTCTTGTTAAGCCATTCAGAAAGTCCTACTGGCTGCAGTTTTCCCCAAGACTGATTTAGAATTTTGTTTATACTCAGATAAGGTGAAAAGAATGTTGGTCTTAATTCATGTAGAAAGGCATTTTGGCTGGAAAAGATAGGACTGAGAATAAGGCTCTTGAGGCTGAGAAGGGCAATAAATATTGAAAATTTGAGGTTAGTGTGTAACAGAATCTGCTGAGAAGAAAGGGAAAGTGAGTATAATACCATGTCTTTCATCAGAATGAAGAAATTCCTTATTAAAGCTAAGCTACTTAACTGTTTGTCTTTCCTAATATCCATCTTAGTTTTCTTAGTTAATCGCATGTTGCTTTCATACCAACTGTAGAATTGGCTAATTTAACTTTACAAACTTCATCCAGATGTAAGAACAATAGCTTCAACAGTTACACGGCAAATATGCAAAGACTATCCCCACCCAAGGTAGGGTAGAAAAATGAATGTATGCTACATAAAAATAATATTGCTTCATAAAATGATATTCCTACATAAATATGTGTGTGTATGTATGTTACTACAAAGAACACTGAAATCTGTTTGAGATTTTTGATTAAAAAAAGACCCATTTATTTTTATCATAAAAAAAAAATTTGTCATTACTACAAATGCCAAACACCAAGATGATTCGGTACATATTGGTCTTGGACCAGATATGATAGTAGTCACTGTCCTGATGTTGGCTGATCATTGTGTGTTGTGGTTGCAATCCATCCATTGTTTTTGTGTCTGCTCTGGTGTCTGCCATTTGCCATCTGTTGGTGGTGCTAAAATGTGCTGAATATATAGTGATGGTCTTGCTCAGAAAAAACATGCCAAAGATGAAATAATTGTTATATCTAGTTCCACATGAAGTCTTGATTGGCCACATTTTATTATGACATTGGTGGTGTTCTAGTGAAATCACAGTCGTATTCTTGAGTTATTTTCCTTGCATTGGACATAGTGATCCAGGTTCAGTTGCTAACTGTTCCTGCCACATATATATGGAAGTAAATGTATTGGTTTCTATTTATAGGTCACAGATTCTTTACCAATAGACTGCAGCACACCATGGACAGTGCCGAAAGAAGAATACAGTAATAGACGAGATTTGACTAAACAGTGTATATTTACAATAGATCCAGCGTCAGCACGGGATTTAGATGATGCTGTATCTTGTGAAATACTAGAGGAAGGTAAGGTTTTCTGTGATTTCTATTGTTCAACATACACCTGAGTGAGCATGCACCCTCAAGCATCCCCCCTCCCTATATGCATGCATACAAATTCTTTTTCTCTCTCTATTTCTACATACACACAAACACATGCTTTCTCTCTCTCTCTTTTTCTATGCAAGTATTGGATCATCCCGTAAATAATGCGTTTTTTTTATACTTCTTTTATCTTTCAAAATTAAGATAAACAAAGTTCTTTTTTAATCTAAAATATACTCTCCTTCATTTTCTACAATGCTTTTCCATCTATCTGGTAGACTTGCAAGGCCCCTCTTCCAAAATTCACTTGTCCGTGACAAAAAATACTCCTCCAGTACCATTCTGACTTCATCTACAAAATTCATATTTTTTCCATCTAAATGATTTTGAAGACTGCAGAATAAATGATAATCAGATTGGTCAATGTCCAGTGAATATGGTGGGTGGGGCATCATTTCTCCATTCAAACTGCTCCAGCTTCTGGAATGTCATCCTTGCTGTATGTGGCTGAGCATTATCCTGATGGAAGAACACCTTTTGTCTTGAAACCAAAGATGGTCATTTTCCTTCTAGCACTGACTTAAACCACTCAAGCTACTTGCAGTAGATCTCCTTTTGTTATCAGTTGGTTTGGGTTTAAAAGTTCAATGTAGACTAAACCTTTCATATCCAACCAAACAGATAACAACACCTTATGTGGATAAAGACTTTCTTTAGCCTGGAGTGCTGGTGTTTCTCCTTTCCCTACTCATGGTCTTTGGTGCTTGACATTTTTATAGAGAGCCCATTTCTCATCAGCAGTCACTATTCGGTCCAAAAAGGTTCATTCGTGAGACATGACAGCAAAGAGTACACATTCACTCTCTGCACACAATTAGACTTAGAAAGTTTGTGAGGAGCCCATTCACCCAATTTGCTGACTTTTCCAATGGCACACAGGTGTCAATGAATGGTCGAATAACCAAATCCAAGCCTCTCTACTAGTTCCTCAACAGTTAACGATGGGATTTTATTCCACCAGGGTTTGCAGGACGTCCTCATCGAGCTTTACAGATCTTCCGGGACAAGCCTTGTCTTCTAGGCTGTAGTGTCTGGCTTGGAATTTCTGGAACCACCATTGACACTGGCTTACGCTTATTGTCTTATCCCCATATACTGCATGAATATTCCTTGCACTTTCCATTACACTGTTGCCTTTATTGAACTCCTAAAGCAAAATATGCCAAATATGCTCTTTTGTCACTTCCATTATAGCTTTGAAAAAATAACTGCACTCTTCAAAACTTGCACTAAGAATAAGAACAAGGTAAAATTACTACCTGTTTTTATAGTAAGTTGATGCAGGTAGTTTATTCTGTCTCTCTCTAACTTTTAGTTCATGCAATTGAAAAAACTGTGTTATTTATGGAATGACCCAATATGTTTATGCCTACTCTCTCCCTCTCTCTCTCTCTATACACCTACACACACACCAAATATCTCTTTCTCTGTCTACATCAACACACATACGCTTTTTACACATGTATACTTACACTATTTCTTTTCGCACAAACTTAAACACACATTCTCTCTCTGTCTCTCTCCCTCTCCCTCCTCTTATTCAGATTCTTTCAAACTGAAATATTTGCATTTTTAAGCAAATGTAATCAGCTAAGCAGGTAAGTGCACCACTATCAACAGTTGTGTTATCTGCATTAGTATATAAACATGTTATTAAAATGAATGCATTTATGTATTTTAATTATCTATATCTAATTAACAGGATTATATGAGATTGGCGTTCATATAGCTGATGTTAGTTACTTCTTAAAAGAGGCTACTAGTCTTGATAAAGTTGCTGCCTCCAGAGCCACAAGTGTTTATTTAACTCAAAGGGTAAGTATCATCTGTTAAATTTTCTTAATTTGAATGAAAATTATTCATCATCATCATCACCATCATCATTGTCGTCATCATAGTTTTAATGCCCACTTTTCTATGCTCATATGGGTCAGAGGAAACTTTGTGGAGGCAGATTTTTCAATGGCCAGACTCTTCTTATCGATCTCACCTGTTTTCAAGTAAAATAATATTTCCCTTTGTCCTTCAAACAGTGAACAACTCAGTGGCTGAACATACTTTTGCAGAGGTTTACAAACAAATAACACTGTTTTTTTTGTTTTTTTTTCTGTGGCATTTATTTATGATTAGTGCACCACTCTTGTGAGGACAAGTAAAGAAGATACACAGTGGCTCATGTATAAATAAATACATACATACATACATACACACACACACACACACACACACACACACACACACACACACACACACACACACACACACACACACACACACACACACACACACACACACACATAGTGCCCCCTGACTATGCCAGTGTCCCCTGGCTCTGCCAGTGCCCCCTGACTGGCTTCCGTGCCTGTGTCATGTGAAAAGCACCCACTACACTCTCAGAATGGTTAGCATTAGGAAGGGCATCCAGCTGTAGAAACTTTGCCAGATCAGATCGGAGGCTGGCGCAGTCTACTGGCTTGCCAGTCCTCAGTCAAACCGTCCAATCCATGCCAGCATGGAAAGCAGACGTTAACGATGATGACATATATCAAAACAAGAGATTGGAAAGCTTTTTGGTATTATTTATTCACCATTATATGTGTTTCATTTTCTAATAGGAGATATCTTACCTGTGTGTGTGTATATATATATATACACACACATATATGGCTTTTCCTAGTTTCTCCCAGCTTCAACTTTCAAATTTCAAAGTGAAGGCATATGGCAAGATTTTGTGATGGAGAAGATAAACATGTAAAAGATAAAAGATATCCAACATAGCAGAATTATTGGGTTTTTTTCTTATTTTTTTTTAGTTCAAAACTTTTCACAGAGAACAATCTTTCATAAAATATTTGCAGATTTCCTTGTTTTGTTGACATTGATTTGATTTCTAATTAATTACTTCTCTCAATTCAGGTAATCCCTATGTTACCACAAATCCTTTGTGAGAAACTGTGCAGTTTGAACCCGAATGAACCTCGTCTTACATTCTCTGTGATCTGGCACATAAATGACAAAGCTGAAGTAGGTGAACTTGGTTGTTCTTTCTTTCATTAACGATCCCAATCTATCTCCACTCAGTTATATTCACCTATCTTCTGCTTCTTATTTTAGATTGTAAATGAATGGTTTGGCCGTTCCATCATCAATTCTTGTGCCAAACTCAGCTATGATCATGCTCAGGTAAGTTTTTACTTTATTTACCTTCATGGACACATAACTTTTTTCACTGTGTGCAATAGAAAATATTCCAAACTATGGTGCAAGGCCAGCAATTTTTTTTTGCAGGGCGGGGGGTAACCCAATTACATCAACTCTAATACTTAACTGGCAGATTCCTTATTGGTTTCAAATTTTGGTACAAAGCCAGCATTTTTTGGTGGGAGGGGAAAGTTTGATTATACCAACCCCAGTGCTTGGCTGGCATTTATTTTATTGACCCTGGAAGAACGAAAGGCAAAGTTGATCTTGACAGAACTTGAATTCAGAACATTAAGACAGACGAATTGCTGCTAAGCATTTGGGCGAGCATGCTAATGAGTTAGCCAGGTCACCACATTCTGTAATAGAAAATATTAACGCAAAAATTACTATCACTTGAAACTATCTTCATTCAAATTAATCATTAATGGATTTGAACATGGTCGATGCCAGTACTGCCTGACTGGCACCTATGCTGGTAGCATGTAATAAGCACCATTCAAGTGTGGGTCGATATCAGTGCCACCTGACTGGCTCTCCGTGCTGATGGCACATAAAAAGCACCATCCAAATGTGGTCGAAGCCACTGCCACCAGACTGGCCCCCATGCCAGTAGCAAGTAAAAAGCACCCACTACACTCTCAGAGTGGTTGATGTTAGGAAGGGCATCCAGCTGTAGAAACCTTGCCAGATCAGATTGAAGCCTGGTGCAGCCTACCGGCTTACCAGTCTCCAGTCAAACCGTCCAACTCATGCCAGCATGGAAAGCAGACATTAAATGATGATGATGATGATGTTTGTAATAGTATTGTCAGGCTGTGTTGGTGAAATTCTAGAAGTTGAAGAATTGGAGCAGTCCAACTCCTTCAAAACCTCCATGCTTCCTGAAATTTGCCAACAGTATACGTGATGTCCGCCCCCCCCCCACTTTTTTCAACGACTCATTCACTATTCCTATGGATGCCATCTAAGAACCACTACTCTAAAGTAACTTCTTTAAATGAGAAAGAATTAAAAGGAGAGTGGGGGATGATTCTAGATAGGGGGTTGAGGGAATAATTTCTCCTTTTCAACTCATTGATAAAATTATTTTTTCTTTCAAGGGTTTTATTAATGATCCTTCTCATGAATATACTAAAGAACAGCTGCCACCCATTTCAGGTTTTTCTATAAATGATATAAAAAGCAGAATATTAACTCTACACAAGGTATATTCTATCTTTTCCTTTCATTTATTTTCTCTGATTTTGTGATTATAACCCTACAAAATATCTCTCAATTCCATTTTGCAAGTATTCTGTCATAATTTTAATTCTATCTAACCCCTTAGCATTTAAACTGACCATATCATATAGGCACAGAAGTAGCTGTGTGGTAAGAAGCTTGCTTCCCAACCACATAGCTCCAGGTTCAGTCCTACTCCATGGCACCTTGGGCAAGTGTCTTCTATTATAGCCTCAGGCTGACTAAAGCCTTGTGAGTGGATCTGGTAGACGGAAAATGAAAGAAGCCTGTCATGTATATATATGTGTATGTGTGTATATGTTTGTGTATCTACCATCCCTTGACAACCGATGTTGGTGTGTTTACATCCCCATAACCTAGCAGTTCAGCAAAAGAGAATGATATAACAAGTACTAGGCTTACAAAGAATAAGTCCTGGGGTTGCTTTGTTCAACTAAAGGCGGTGCTCCAGCATGGCCACAGCCAAATGACTGAAACAAGTACAAGAAAAAATATCAGACCAAAATATTCCACCTGTTTTCAGCCTCTCACTCCTACCCTACAATGTCATTCTGAAAATAAACAATCACATCATCGAAATCTTGAAACTAATAGATAATCCACAATCAATTCAAAGCAATGTTAATAAATAAGCAATGTGTTTGATAGAATAATTTGAATGCTAAAGAGTTAAGGGAGTTTTGGCTGCTATTTTTAGCAATTCAAGCTACTGCCTAGAACTTTAAACTCCTTTGGCCCATTCTCCTGGAGATTACATCTACATTTATGGTTTTGTTGCAGCTTACATTGCTATAAACATTCCTCCAAGCTGGTTTGATGAGGTCTTTTAATCAATTTGTTAGGGGTTTTTTGATATGCACTTTTTAATGAATCTGTTTATAATATCATATAATGTTCTGGTTTTTATCTTCCTTAAAACAGATAGCATCTATTTTAAGGGATAAACGTTTTGAAGGTGGTGCTCTAAGATTAGACAAGGTGAAACTACAGTGGCTGTTAAACAATGAGACATATTTACCAATGGGTTACTTTGTTTATGAACGGAGAGAAAGCAATCAGTAAGTTGATTCATTCATTTGTTAAACATCTGTTTTTCTGTGTTACCCATAGGCTGGATGGGGACTTATTTGAGACAAAATTTTACAATTAGATGCTCTTCCTGTTGCCAACTCTTACCTGTTTTGCAAGTTAGGGACTTTTTTTTTTATTCCACTATTCTTTGAAAGTATAGATCAACCAGTCAGAATGTCAACATGGCTGTGTGGTAAGAAGCTTGCTTCCCAACCACATCATTCCAGTTCAAGCGTCTTTACAATAAACTCAAGCCAACCAAAGCCTTGTGAGTGGACTTGGTAAATGGAAACTGAAAGAAGCCTGTCACACATATGCGCATGTGTGTTTGTGCTTGTCCCCTAGCACCACTGGTGTCAGTGTGCTTACATCCATATAACTTAGCAGTTTGGCAAAAGAGATCAATAGAATGAGTACCAGATTTAAAA
The DNA here is from genome assembly GCF_001194135.2 of Octopus bimaculoides. Classification (NCBI taxonomy): domain Eukaryota; kingdom Metazoa; phylum Mollusca; class Cephalopoda; order Octopoda; family Octopodidae; genus Octopus; species Octopus bimaculoides. The sequence continues at coordinate 36,091,669 of NC_068983.1, read as the reverse complement.
TAAAAATAAGAACTGGGGTTAACTGATTCAACTAAAAATTCTTCAAGGCAGTGGCATGGCTGCAGTCTAATGACAGAGACAAGTAAAAGATAAAAGATGCTTAATTCTAGAAAAATTGAACTTATGTGTAGGAAGATTACATTTGTTTAAATATCTAATCCTTGAGTTAAATATGGGACATGGAAACAAATGGCATATTTCTGCTTGATCTATGAGTCATCATCAGTGTCGACATCATCTTTCTCTTAACATCTGTCTTCTATGCCAGTGCTACTCAAAGTGGTGGTCTGCAGGCTGGCACCGGTCTGCAAGCCATCAGCTGCCGGTACATGACAAGTTTCCAGAAAAGGAAGAAACATTATAAAATGTTTATAAAACGCTTATGTAATATTGTATTATTTGTTTACAAAATAAATATAAGATAAAAAATATTGTCAACTTTTATTATATATATTGTTTCGGGTATAAATTAATATTACTAAGAAATATTACTGGTCCCTGGCACATTGGAAAAAGAAAAACTACCAGTATACCACATCAAATAGTTTGAGAAGCACTATTCTATGCTATCACTCTCTAACTATAGTTCTTTTTCATCAGTCTTTCTCCCCCTCTCTCTCTCCCTCTCCCTCTTATCCACACTCACAGTCAAGTTATCTTGAAAGGAAAAGGATTTTTTAGTCCTGCCAGAAACAGGACATGGGTTTGACGGTTTGACAAGTTCTGATTTATGTTTTAATCTTCACTTTGGCATGGTTTCTACAACTGGATACCTTTTTTAATGCCAAGCACCTGAGAGTGTAGTAAGTGCTTTTTATGTGGCACCAGCATTAGTGAGGTTCACTCTGTAACTTGCAAGGCTAAGGGCCTAAAGTAGCCCCTATACCTGAGGGAGAATAGAAGAGAGAATGGGCAAGGATTTTATGCAGGGGAGTGAGGGAGGGTAAGTTAGATGCAAAAAAAAGAAAGTTGTAGTTGTGGTAAAGAATATCAGAGTAATAGGGTAGTCGCTACCTTACTATCGTGTCAGTATACTCTGTGGGAGTATCGGGGAGACGAATAGAGGGAAAGGAAAAGATTAGTAATAAGAGTTATAAAAGATGGAGACAGAGTGGAAAGAGATGGGGTAGGTTGTATGGAGGATTATCTTAGAGTATGGATTATGTTTATGTCTGCCCAAATAAGAAATATTTATTTTTCAAAATATAATCCTTTCTACTTAAGGCACAAGGCCTGAAATTTGAGGGAAGGGGACTAGTCTATTATATCAAACCTAGTGTTTCACTGGTACTTAATTTATCGACCCTGAAAAGATGAAAGGTAAAGTCGACCTCGGCAGATCTTGAACTCAGAACATAGCGACAGGCAAAATACCGCTAATCATTTCATCCAGCATGCTAACGATTCTGCCAACTCACCGCCTTATTTAATCTTCAAAATATAATTTTACAATTTACTTTTCTT
>NC_068983.1:36080205-36085205 GCF_001194135.2 Octopus bimaculoides | reverse complement strand
CCCATGCCAGCATGGAAAATGGACGTTAAACGACGATGATGATGATGATGATAATAGCACACTGGGTGAGATGCTTAGTGGTATTTCATTAGTTGCCACATTTTGAGTTCAAATTCTGCCTGGGTTGACTTTGCCTTTCATCCTTTCAGGGTCGATGAAATAAGTACCAGTGAAACACTAGGGTCAATATAATCAACTAGTTCCCTCCCCAAAAATTTCAGGCCTTGTACCTTTAGTAGAAAAGATTATTATTACTATTATTAAGGCGGCAAGGTGGCAGAATTGTTAGCACGCTAAGCGAAATGCTTAGCGGTATTTTGTCTGCCGTTACGTTCTGAATTCAAATCCCACCAGGGTCAACTTTACCTTTCATCCATAAGTATCAGTTGAACATTGGTGTCAGTGTAAACGACTCGTTCCCTTCCCCAAAATTGCTGCCCTTGTGACAAAATTAGATTACCATTATTATGATGGCAAGCGGGCAGAATCATTAGCATGCTGGACGAAATGCTTAGTGGTATTTCATTTGCTGCAATGTTCTGAGTTCAAATTCCACCAAGGTCGACTTTGCCTTTCATCCTTTCGGGGTCGATTAAAGAAGTACCAGTTACACACTGGGGTCGATGTAATCGACTTAATCCCTTCCCCCAAATTTGAGGCCTTGTGCTTCCAGTAGAAAAGATGATTATTATTATTATTATTATACAAGGTTGACTTTGCCATTTATCCTTTCAGGATCACTAAGATAAAGTACCAATTAAGTACTGAGATCAATGTAATTGACTTGTCCCCATCCCTAAAATTAGAATTACTGTTGTTGTTGTTAATAATAATGGCCATGTATCTCTTCACTCTCACTTTGGCAGCTGGCTCAATACTTCTGCTCTGGAACAATATCTAACAAGAATGAATATCGACATTATGCTCTCAATGTACCTCTCTATACTCACTTCACATCACCCATTCGACGATACGCTGATGTCATTGTGCACAGATTGTTAGCTGCTGCCCTTGGTAAGATTGCATTTTTTCCTTACTCTATAAACTGAGAATATCTGTAAATGTATGTTGCTTTTATCTTTATGCAAACCTTGATTCAGCCAGTCAATGGTCAAATTTTTTCCAGATGTGACCATCCTGTCATTTTTTTGCAGACCGTTTATCTAAGCCTAATGTGATTTGAACATTATCTTTGTTTGATGATGATAGGGTGGAGTTTGAGGGAGATTTGGTTGGATTGTTTTGTGTTCATGTCATGGTTATTTAATCCAGGTCAACCTTAATTAACCCTTTTGTTACTAACCTGGCTGAAACCGGCTCTGGCTTTGAGTACAAATGTCTTGTTTTCATAAGTTTTGAATTAAAATCTTCCACCAAACCTTACTCACAATTTATGTTCCTAACACTTGCTTAATGATAACTAAGTTATTTTACTAAATTCTTTGTTATATTTAAAGTAATTAGAAGAAACAGAGCATCTGAAAATAAGTGCAGTAACGAAATGGTTAAACAGACCTATGATCAAAGGCATTCCAACCATGACCATTCCACCTATTTTTCGTTTTATTATTTTCTTTCAAGACATCGAGGACTGCTTTATCTAATGTGTTCTTGCTTTAAAATAGTGAGATGCAATTTAAAGGAGATTGAGGTGCTATTTCTAGCAAATCTAGTGATTACTTAGAAGCATGTGAGTGGTGTAATGATTGTAGATGTAAGAAGATGTATGTGTATATAAGACAAAAGAGTATTATTGGTAAAACCAGGCTCTTTATTTCTACATGTGTGCACACACATGTATGCTTCTTTTAACTCTGTCAATGTCCACATCTAAGCCTATTCAAGCTCTAATATTACCCTATAATCTAATGTTGAGGGTTATTTCCTATATTTTCACATATTTCTTATTGTATAGGTTACACACCACCTATTCAACAAACTGAGAGAGAGATGGAAAAACAAGCACAGCACTGTAACGATAAGAAAACTGCTTCAAAACGTGCACAGGAGCTAAGCTGTGAAATTTTCCTTGGTGCCTTTATTCAGGTAAGTTCTTCAAATATTCATCAGATTAGCCATTTAGTTGCCACAAATTTTTATTTCTTTATAATCATTTCATGAGAAACTTGTTTATGAGAAGGTAAGGAGTTATTTTTAATTTTTCATATCTGTATTTCAGTAAATTCGGTTTCGACATCTACCATCAAGAAAACATTCAAATAAGGCCTTAACTCTTTAGCATTTAAACTGGCCATAATATTCTGCCTGTTTTATGTTCAAACTAGCCAGATCCAGCCCCTCATGCCTACCCTACGATGTCATTGTAAAAACAATCACATCATTGAAATTACAACATAATACAGGATCAATTCAAAACAATATGAACATACAAATATTACAGTTGATAGAGTAATCTGAATGCTAAACACTGTACTGAGATAACTACCACCAGCAAGTGCAGGGAAACAGCTACTGTCACACTCCACTTTGCTCCCCTCTGCTGTGACCACCACCAGAATCAGCAAATATATCGACTGGGTGAAGAGAGTGCAACTTGTCCAAACTATTGCACTGTACCCCAGACAATTCAACACTGAGTATCATAGTGTGCAATATGGTTCTTAGTTAGGTGGAGAAAGTATTATATGATTAGGAAAAAACTGGGGAATATTGTATGACTGGGAAGTGTGGGGGGGGGGGTCATGTCTAGATGTTTGGTTAGCTACTTAAATACCATAATTTGGTTTGATCAGAGCTAACCTGTGCTATACTCAGAGCCAGTTTCAGCCAGGTTGGTAATGAAAGGGTTAAACTGATCTCAACTGCATTTAACATGAGGACAGTAGATGGAAATATACACGGCAGTCATATTTCTCTTTTGAAAAGAATCTCATTTTGTTTACCTTACTTGCAACTGTTTTCTTGTTAATTTGATTAATGTTCTATGTTTCAGGCAAGTGGTCCTTTATATGAGAAAGGAATGGTGATGGCTATCCTTGACCATTCATTTGATGTATACATTCTCAGACTTGGAGTTGTTAAAAGAGTCTACTGCAATGTAAGTTACAGTTTTAAAGTAATCTAAATTAAACCCTTCCACCAAAAGTTTCGTGTTAAATTATGTTCCAAGCACCAATATAATAATGAAAAAGTTTTTTAAAACTGAATTCTTTATTTTCAAAATTAATTCAAACAAAGCAATGTATTTCAACAGAAACATGGTAAATGAAAAGAAAAAGCCTTTCCCTAATCACCCAGCCTATCATCTTAAAGGAAGGACATCAGCTGATGTAGGTCCAATACACCCACAGAATGCTAGGACGGTTATGACTGAAATAATTTTTATCAACCTGGGGATTAAAAAACCTCATTGGTAGTAGCGCAAGGATAGAGTCCCTTTTAGCAAAATAAAAGGGGAAAAAATGGCATTAATGATAAGAAATTAATATAAGCGCCATAAATAAGCAGGTTTTGAATCGATTTAGGACAGTAACAAAGGTTGAACTACAACGTTTTAAACTGATTCATCTCATCATCATCATGGGTTGGATGATTTGACTGAGGACTGGTAGACCAGGTGGCTACACCAGGCTCCAATCTGATTTGGCAGAGTTTCTACAGCTGGATGCCCTTCCTAACGCCAACCACTCAGAGAGTGTAATGGGTGCTTCTACGTGTCACCCGCACGAAGGCCAGTCAGGCAGTGTGGCCGTTACCAGTACCGCCTGACTGGCCTTCGTGCCGGTGGCACGTAAAAGCACCCACTACACTCTCTGAGTGGTTGGCGTTAGGAAGGGCATCCAGCTGTAGAAACTCTGCCAAATCAGATTAGAGCCTGGTGTAGCCATCTGGTCTACCAGTCCTCAGTCAAATCATCCAACCCATGCTAGCATGGAAAGCGGACGTTAAATGATGAGATGAATCAGTTTAAAATGTTGTAGTTCAACCTTTGTTACTGTACAAAATCGATTCAAAACCTGTTTATTTAATGTTAATTAATAATGGCGGCAATAAGTAAGGCAAAATGCTTAGTGGCATTTCCTTCATCTTCACACTCTGAGATCAAATCCTACTAGGATTTGCCTTTCATCTTTTTGAGGATCACTAAAATAAGTACCAGTTATATACAGGGGTCAGTGTAATCAACTTACCCACTGCCCTGACTTTGTCCCCAAAATTTTAAACCAATAATAGCAATAAGTTATGCTTAACAATTAAATTGAGGTCCTCCACATTTTTACTCCCCCACAACAATCCTTTTTGGACATCTAAAAATATTTTGATTTGTTTTGCAGAAATTGGATCTTCAGAGTCACACTGCATTCAAAAGGAAAAGACTTCCAATGTTGCGACTTCAGTGGAAAGAGAATGAACACATAAAAGAAAGTGTTAGCCAGGAAATTGGGATTTTTACTTTGGTTAAATGTATATTACAGGGAGATTCAGAACCCCTCAAATGGTTGGTAAGTAATTCTTAGTCTAGAAACAAGTTGGTTTTATTAAAATGGTAAAAGTTTGGATGTTTTTTTGTTATGAAGCTGAAGGAAATCCAATGTAGCATAATCACATGAAAAACATATAAATGATTTGTAATTTATTTAATATTACGGAGGTGCCAGAAGGGAGGCTAGGCGACAGGTTTATTTAGCCAGAGGGGAAGCAGATAAGGAAAGATTTGCCAATGTTCTGCGCCGTGAGGACCAAAGACTCGAGGTATTTCGGGTTGCAAGACAGTGTAGGAGAGAGAATAGTGATGTTGTAGGAGAGAAATGTGTTCGCATGGATGATGGTACGCTTGCATTAAATGAGGATGCAAAGAAAGAGGTCTGGAGATGCCACTACGATAGATTGCTTAATAAAGAGAATGAATGGGAGAAAGAGAGCCTGCCTTATGTCGACCCAATAGAGGGACCAGCTATCCGAGTTGATAGTACCAGGGTAGATAAAGCAATTAAGAGTATGAAGACCGGGAAAGCCCCCGGCCCATCAGGAATCACTGC
>NC_068983.1:36076812-36078149 GCF_001194135.2 Octopus bimaculoides | reverse complement strand
GGCTTGTGCGGGTGGCACATAAAAGACACCATTTCGAGCGTGGCCGTTTTCGTGCGGGTGACACGTAAAAGCACCCACTACACTCTCTGAGTGGTTGGCGTTAGGAAGGGCATCCAGCTGTAGAAACTCTGCCAAATCAGACTGGAGCCTGGTGTTGCCATCCGGTTTCACCAGTCCTCAGTCAAATCGTCCAACCCATGCTAGCATGGAAAGCGGACGTTAAACGATGATGATGATGATGATGATGTACTTGCATAGCAAATGACTTGATCTGAGATTGTGTGTTGAAACAAAAACAATTACAGCATGGAAGATGTTTGTAAGCCATTTAAGAACACACAAAACACTGTTAGTTTCACTTCAACATTTAAATTTAATTTGTGTCAAAATATTTTTATTGCTTTGAAGCCGTGATCTGTTCCCTGACAAAACTTTGTGATGCATCTACAGATGCCACATGAAGTTTTGTCTGTGATGTATCTACAGATGCAGCACAAAGTCAAACTGACGGAAATATTTTGATACAAATTAAATTTAAATGTTGAAGTGAAATTAACAGTTTTTTGTGTGTTCTTAAATGGCTTACAAACATCTTCCAGGCGGTACTGGCAAGGGTCACGCTCAAAATGATGCATCTTATGTGCCACCCGCACAAGAGCCAGTCCAGGGGCACTGGCAACGATCTTACTTGGCTTGCCGGGTCTTCTCACGCACAGCACATTTCCAAAGGTCTCGGTCAGTAGTCATCGCCTCGGTGAGGCCCAATGTACGAAGGTCTTGCCTCACCACTTCAGCCCAGGTCTTCCTGGGCCTACCTCTTCCACGGGTTCCCTCAACTGTTAGGGTGTGGCACTTTTTCACGCAGCTATTCTCACCACATGTCCATACCAGCGCAATCGTCTCTCTTGCACACCACAACTGATGCTTCTAATGTTCAGCTTTTCTCTCAAGATACTTACACTCTGACGGGTATTCACATTGACATTACACATCCAACGGAGCATACTGGCTTCATTCCTTGCGAGCTTACGTATGTCCTCAGCAGTTACAGCCCATGTTTCACTGCCATGTAGCATGGCTGTTCGTACACATGCGTCATACAGTCTGCCTTTTACTCTGAGTGAGAGTCCCTTTGCCGCCAGCAGGGGTAAGAGCTCTCTAAACTTTGCTCAGGCTATTCTTATTCTAGCAGCTACACTTTCAGTGCACCCACCCCTACTACTAACTTGGTCGCCCAGATAGCGGAAGCTATCGACTACACATATATATATATACACATGCATATGTGTGTATATATATATATATATATATATATATATATACATGCATATGTGTGT
>NC_068983.1:36053505-36076739 GCF_001194135.2 Octopus bimaculoides | reverse complement strand
ATACATGCATACGTGTATATATATACATGCATATGTGTATATATATACATGCATATGTGTATATATATATATATATATATACATGCATGTGTATGTGTATATATATATATATATATATACATGCATGTGTATGTGTATATATATATATATACACACACACACATGCATATGTGTGTGTGTCTGTTTATATCTCCTTGTCTTGATATGGCATAGTAGTTGCAAATGTCATTTATTTCCACTTTTCTATGAAAACATATCTGGCCAAAAGGAACTATTACCTTGTTTGGAAACAGGTAAAGGTTGGCAATGTCTGGCCATAGAAAAATCAGTCTCAATAAACTCCATTTGACCCAAGCAAGCACGGAAATGTGGGCGTTAAATGATGATAATGATTCAGCTGTTCCATATATGTGGTCAATGAAATGGTAATTTTTGCAGATATAGTTCAGTTATAATTGCACAGTTCCATGATATGATAATCTAAGATGGACAATAATGGTACACAAGTTTCATTATAATACTGAATCTTCAGAAATATGACTGATCATATGAATTTAATGAACCTTTAGATATATATATATATATACACACACACACACTCCATTTTTGTATTCGGTTTGCAAGATTCTTGGTGTTTGAAACATTTTATGTATCTTGGGAAGGTCATTATGCCAGCATGAAACACACACTGGTTCTATTTACTTCCTCATTTCACATATGTTAGTTGGTTAACTACTTATCCAATTAACTAATCGATGAATCAGTTGGTTACTTGATCAATCAGTTATGTTTGTCAACGTCTTTTCATTGCCATTCACGACCTCTTCAATGACAAGCCCTCTGTTCCAATTCTTCTTCAGGTCTATCTGTCAAACAGAAAGGTCTTTGACAAACCTAACTGATAAATTGATCAACCAAATCAAACGATTAGACAATTAGTTAACAAAATTGACTAATAAAATAAAGAAGTGAAATAGTAACAGTGCATAATGACTCTCTCAAGATGCTAGACAGATAAATGGAGAGATATGACTAGGCTATCTTGAAGACCAAATGTAATTTACTGTTTAAATCTTGATGTAATCATGTGAATTGAAATTTTTTAAATCTTTTATTTCAGGTTACGATAACTCATCCCAAACTGTGATATATTCTGCAATCAATGGTTTAGGCACAGATATCAAATTTCGCGCTCACTGGAGATCAAAACTCAACTCTATCATCTCACACCGTGAACATTTATTTAAAAAAAAAATCTTTTTTTTTTATATTATAGCAAAAATATATATTTAAATTTGAATTTTAATGACATTTTTATTTTAAAAACAACTTTGAATGAATTATGAATTTTTAGTTGAATGAGTTTTCAGTCATCCCTCCAGGAATATCCTCATCACTGCTACCACAAACCAAAGATCTCAATCCCCTTAGGATATCAACGGTATTGTAGAATATTGGACCATACCAGTAGATTATCCAACAATCCTGGTGTACAGTTTAGCCCATAATGGGCTCAAAATGTAACCAAATAAAATCTTTTCGTTAAAAATTTCAAATTTTTTTTCATTAATTAATAATTCACTTTACTGTCTTTTTTTCGAGTCAAAGCTCTTTACCAGCCCTTAACATAACAGAAAGTAATTCTGGATCATCAGCCCAATCAACACTGCTTCCTGCAATTAAGCTTTGGAGAATATATTGGAAAGCCCTGTTCTCTTTCTTTAGTTTGGCTAACTCTTCCAGAAACCTGAAATTTTGAATCAATCATTTTAGTTTTTTTATTAAACAGATATAGGTAACAAAACAAATGTGTTTACATAACAAAGTCAATTTACCTGCTTTCTTGTGATTTTGAATTGTATTTCTCAACAACAGCTTTTAAATTTTGATTTGTAGGTTCCAGAAAGATCATTAATTCACGATTCTGAGCAATGTTTCCTGAAGAAAAAAGAAGGGCATTTGTTGAAAATTTCATTTACATTTTATTCTTTTATTTGTTTCTATCATTAGACTGTGGCCATGCTGGGGCACCACCCTAAGGAATTTTAGCCAAATGAATCAACCCCTAACTTCATCATTGTTTAACGTCCATTTTCCATGCTGGCATGGGTTGGACAGTTTAACTGATGTCTGGAGAGCCAGTGGCTGCACCAGGCTCCAATCTGATCTGGCAATGTTTCTGCAGCTGGATGCCCTTCCTAACGCCAACCAGCAATTTCAGGGGAATGAGTAAATCTATTACATCAACTTTAGTGTATAACTGGTACTTATTTTACTGACCCCGAAAGAACGAAAGGCAAAGTCTACATCAGCATTTGAACTCAGAATGCAAAGATGGACAAAATGTCACTGACCATTTTGCCTGGTGTGCTAACAATTCTGCCAGCTTGTTGCCTTTGCACTAATAAATATCAATTCTAGATTAGTTTTCACAATGTACTATTGGCTTAATTTACGTTTGATGCATAGTTACAGCCAGAATCAAGATTTAAAAAAAAAAAGTTCACTTACTTAAGTTCTCAACTTTCATTTGATCGACTTTAGACTGAAAGTTAGTCAGTGCCTGTAGAAATGTCATATAAATATTATTCAGAAATCTTATTCAATTCCACTGCATAATTAACTAAATACAATATTATTGGGCATACCATGTTTTAACACAACAATAAAGAAGCATGAAAAACAGAGCTTGGCTGAAAAAAAAACAACAGAAAAACAGCATAAAAACAGAACTTGGCTTTAAATAAACCAGAAAAAAAAAACAGCATTAAAATCAGCTTGGCTGGAAAACAGCATAAAAACAGCTTGGCTGAAAAACAGCACAGTTGGGAAAGAAAACAGAAAAACAGTGATTGGCTAGAAAAACAGCATGAAAAATAGAGCTTGGGTGAAACAATCATTTGAATGAATTCAGTTACCATAGTGATGACTGAATTTAAAGTTATTTTTGAGTTGTCAAGATTGAATATATTCATATATCAACCAGACTACTGCATATTGTTATACACTGCTGATCACAATACACTTCCTTTCTTAGCTTTAGGGCAAGCCAACATTCCCCCTGAATGGAACACCAATCCATCACTGGGTCACTCATTTACAGATAAGTGGACTATGTACTCTGATATAGTTTCTTACGAAACAATAACACAGTAAAACATTAAATATCTCCATTAGATTAATAGTCCAGCTTATCAATCACCATAACAGGATTTGTTTAAGCTTAATCTGAAACTGGTTAAAGTTGATGTTTACAGAATAAATTGTGGACTGAAAAGGAATTCTGTTGAGCTGTTATACAATGGGAATGAGGAAAGAAATAATGGTTAGTCAAGGACTCGGGCAGTGGAACACAGTATGGGTGACAAGAAGAATAATGGCGAGTGTGGAGGTAACAGTATGAAATAACTAACTTGGCAGGGGTTTTTGTCTTTTTTTAAATTTCGTCAGCAGAGGATTGCAGTGTCTATGACCCTTTACAAAGTTTCCGAGATTGGTCAAAGGGAAGGAGGTCCCTACAAACCGCAGAGCTGACCCAAAAGCTTGCAACAAAGTGGATATCGGTGCCTTTCTCAAATACATCATCATCATACGTCTGTTTCCCATGCTGGCATGGGCTGGATGGTTTGACACAAGCTGACTAGTTGGAGAGCTACCCAGGCTCTAAATGTCTGTTTTGGCATGGTTTCTAAGGCTGGATGCTCATTAGAGTATATTTCACTCCTATTTATAGCAAAGTTGGTATTTTTAAACTTGCCTGTTCGGTTCACGCTTTGGCCACTAATATTATTATTATTAATAATAGCATATTTCTCTATGTATATATACAAACGCACCCGGGTGTCATGCCGGTGGCACGTAAAAGCACCCATTACACTCTCAGAGTGGTTGGCATCCACCCATAGAAAACCATACCAAATCAGACGGGAGTCTGGTGCAGTATGCCAACCCAGTCAAACCGTCGAACCCATGCCAACAGACGCATGATGATGATAATATGTACCCTTCTTAATGTCTACCACTTTACAGAGTATACTGTGCTTTTTGCATGACACTTGCAAAAGTGCTTCTGCACATCTTTGAGAGTAGGGGAAACAGCATTTAGTTCCTTCAACTATTTAATACAACCCAGGCCACATTTTTAGAGGAGGGCTCCCATCAATTAAATCAGCCCAATATTTTGATTGAGACTTGTTTTGCCAACAATGATATTCCAGAATGCTGTTGATGTCAGTAAAATAGTTCATCAGAAAAACACATCACAAACGCCTGGTATAAAAAATGCAAGATTCATTCTAGATTGCATTCAATAAAGAACAAATCGGCCAAGAATATAAAAATGGATATCTACACTGCAACAAAACATAATTTATGCTTCCTGCAAACAGATCATTACCATGCTGGTGCCACATAAAAAGCAACCAGTACACTCTGTAAAAGTGGTTGGCATTAGGAAGGGTATCCAGCCACAAAAAATTGGAGCCTGATGCAGCTCTCCAGCTGGCCAGTTCCTGCCAAACTGTCCAACCCATGCCAGCATGGAAAACAGACATTTTAAATGATGAAGATGATAACAGAAGAAACACCTGAAGAAAAAAAAATTCAGAGCTAAAAACAAAATTACCTTATGTTTTTTCAGAATATCTACCGATAGTTTACGTTGTGTTTCCAAAAATGATTCTAATTCTTTGCTACAAAGACAACAAATGAATATTAAACATTTGTTTCAAAAGGGATTAAATTCATCATAAAATATATTTATGAAAAGAGAGGGAGAGAGAAAACAGATATGCATTTATTCAGACAAATATATTTCAAGCTTACCTAACTTGGAGATCAGTGGATTCATCTTTCTCAAAGAGATTTTCAATCAATACCTGACTAATTTGCAATCTGAAAAATACAAGTTAAATCCTCATTATCATCATTTAACGTCTGTTATCCATGCTAGACTAGAAAAGATATCAGGAATTAAAGGGGTCGAAAAAGAGTATTACAAGTCCAACAGCTGTTTCTTGGGGCTTGGTGGTCCAAAATAATGACTGTAAATTGATTCTATCATCAGATAATACTAGCCTCCGTCTTCAGGGAAGAATTTTACATTTGGGGTGTTGACAGAAAGGAGATTAAAGATGGAATGATTTTGTGGAGAACTAAGTGTATTAGAAAGAGGAGTCGGTGAAGTGTTTAGAGATTAATGAGCTGTAGAAACATTGCCAGATCAGATTGGAACCTGGTGCAGCTGCTGGCTCTCCAGACCTCAGTCAAACCGCCCAACCCATGCCAGCATTAAACAATGATGATGATGAAAGAGAGATGGATGTCAGTAACTAATAATATAGAGGAGTGTTGCATAAACAGAAAACAACAAAATAGTAATATGAACCAATAAAGAACCTTTTTACAAGTTAGTAATAATGGTTTTAAATTTTTGCCACATGGGCAGCTTGTGGGAGTTGGTTACATCAACTCCCAGTGCATAACTGGTACTTATTTAATCAACCGCGAAAGGATGAAAGACAAGTCGACCTTGGTAGAATTTGAACTCAGAATATAAAGATGGATGAAATACCATGAAACATTTCGCCTGGTGTGCTAACAATTCTGCCAGCTCACCATCTTTGCGAGTTAGTAATAATAACAGTCAAATTTCTTCCAAATCAAGCTGAATAATGAGGACTGTCCTGCAGGGAGGTGAGATCGACAACAATGATAAAAGACAAAACATAACCTTGAAAGGTAATTTTAAGAGTAAAGCTCACCTTTCTATCATCAGCTTCCTTCGTGATTCTCTACAAGTCTGTAAGGTGACTTCTTTTATCAATTCACTGATTCTAAAAAATAAAGTTTGACAATATAATTCACTTTTATTTCAATTATTTCTCAATCAAATAAGCTTGATTAATGATGTATTTTAGGAGAATTACACTGCCATATATTAAAGTCATATGCTATAATAATTGTTTCTAATAAAGATACAAGGCCAGAAAGTTTTTTGATTAACATTGAAACCCCCCCCCCCCCGAATGTACATGCTAAATGTAAAGAACAAATATCATAAGGTTTTTAATTTTCCAATTTTGACATTAACAATTCTATTAAATCACCAATAATAAATAACAGGTTTCAAATTTTGACACAATGCCAGCAAATTCAGGTGTAAGTCGACTACATCAGCCCCAGCGCTCAACTGGTACTTATTTTATCAATCCCGAAAGGATGAACGGCAAAGTCAATCTCAGCAGAATTTGAACTCAAGACTGTACAGATGGACAAAATGCTGTAAAGCATTCTGCCTCACATGCTAACGATTCTTCCAGCTTGCTATCTTATCTAATAATAATAATAATAATAATAATAATAAATGTTTCTAATTTAGGCATAAGGCTAACAATTTGGAGAAAAACGGTTAAATGATTACATCAACCCTACTACATAACAGGTACTTTATCTCACTGACCTCGACAGGATGAAATTTGACCATGGTCAGATTTAAATTCATAATATAAAGAACCAAAAGAAATACTGCAGAGCATTATTTTTCAATTCTGATAATCCACCACCACCAATAATAATAATCTTTTCTACTATAGGTACAAGGCCTGAAATTTTGGAGAGAGGGGCTCGAGGATTACATTGACCCAGTGCTTAACCGGTACTTATTTCATCATCGAATTCAAAAAGAGGAAAGGCAAGGTTGGCCTTGGTGTAACCGTTAACAAAATGAAAACAATAAAAAAAATTTTACAGACCACACTTACTTAGATTCTGCTTCTGGTTCTAATACAGACGCTTCTACAAAAGAAAAATTGTTTTTCTTTAAGCAATATATAAACCAGTTATGATTTTAAAAAATATCAAGAAATATGACCCCTCCCTACTCAGGAGGTGGGCATGATGTTGAAATTTGCATGGCAACTTCATTAGAGCTGTTGGCACAAAAAAATGCACCTAGTTTACATTCTAAAGCAATGGTTCCCCAACTTTTTTGGGCTGCTGCCCCCTTGGCATCCAGGTCGTATTCCTAGTGATGCCTAACCCTCCCCACTACAAATATAGACCACTTTCTGCAGCAAATTCAAAACAACAGTATTTCACAAATAAAACTTAAACCTAATTAACCTATTAATATTTTTTTTTACATCTATCACCCTATTTTGGCCACCCCATTATCATCCCACTTTTCTTCAATGTCCCCATGGATCTTTCCACTGCCCCCAGGGGATCAATACCACCCACTTTGGGAACCACTTCTCTAAGGTAATTGGTACTAGAAACCATGTCAAGGACATTTGATGATGATGAGAATGATGGTGATGAGGAGGTATAATGATTGAGATTAAACTACAGGACTACCAAGCACTTGGTCATAGGTTTGTTCCTTGTTATAGTAAATGTTGTGTGCCACTAAGAAAGGCACTGCTTGCTCTGGACTGTCTAATTACCAAAGGTGATTTGATTCCTATGTCATGATTGCTAAATCAATGATATAGGATAGATTCCTACATCGCAGATGAGTGATTGCCTAAACTCCAGTCTGGTTTGGCATGGTATCTACGGTTGGATGCCTTTTCTAACACCAGTCACTCTGAGAGTGTAACAAGTGCTTTTGTGTGCCACCGGCTTGGGTGCCTTTTGCATGACACCAGTATCTGCCACAACTGCAATTTTACTTGGCTTGATGGGTTTTCTTCTCAAGTACAGCATAATGCCAAAGGTCTCAGTCATTCGTCACATGAAAAGTGCTTTTCACATGCCACTGGCATAGGCCACCTTGCCTCTGTGAGGCCCAATGCTTGAAAGGTGCATTTTATGTGTCACCGATACAGGTGCCAGTTACGTGACACCAGCATCAGCCATGTCTGGCCATGGAAAAATATTACAGGTGAGGGTTGATGACTGAAAGGGGACCCAGTTGTATAACACTTACCTCACCAAATTCCATCTAACCCATGCAAGCATAGAAGGAAAATAGACATTAAACGATGATAATGCAGAAAACCAAAGTAAAAACTAGTAAATATTTACAAATACCTGCTTTTTCAGAGAGTTTTTCATCTTTCAGTCGATTACGTAATGAGGATTTGATGACTAATAACTTCTCTAAATCATTTTCATTAAACAGTTCTTTATCTTTTTCAGAAAAAACCTTGTTAGCAGATGATTCAGACATAATTGTAAGCAGAAAACCTAAAAAACAAAACAAAAGACATAGTTAAATAATAGCCATCTATATATCATACTTAATGTATATACACAGTTGATAGGCCAGTTACTGCTGTATTTGCCCTGAGATAACATCTCTTATGGATGTGCTGTGTTAAAAACACAATAAATATTAGGGAGAGAGAGATAAAAAGTGAAAACGCCAGCCACCAAAATGTCAGAATGCATCTAGCATTCTTGCTGGCTGCTGCAAGGATGAATTTTCTTCTTGCTCTGATATTTATTATACTTTTAATGCTGCACATTCCTAAAAGATGTTATCACAGGACAGATACTGTAGTAACTGGCAATTTTAATTAAATACTGCTTCAAATGTGTATACTAGAGTTAAATAATATTTAACCCCTTAGAGAAGAGGACCACTAATATTTTCAAATTAAGGAAAACTCAGACATATTAAATTAGAAACAGCATTAAAAAATTAAACTATATTAATTATAAGCTGTAACAATGTCCTCATCACCATTTAATGTCCATTGCCCATGCTGGCATGGGTTGGATGGTTTGACAGGACTGGCAAGCCAAAAGGCTACACCAGGCTCCAATCTGATCTAGCAATGTTTCTACAGCTGGATGCCCTTCCTAACACCAACCACTCCAAGAGTGTAGTGGGTGCTTTTTATGTGTCACTGGCACGAGAGCCAGTCAAGCAACACTGGCATCGACTACACTCGAATGGTGCTTTTATGTTCCACTGGTACGAGAGCCAGTCAGGCAGTACTGGCATCGATGTATAAAATTGATAAAAATTATGAACTTCTTGTGTTTACAACCACTGCAGTACCAGCTCTACAGTACAGCAAAAATATCTCAGTTTAGTATTCCAAGTAAACCAAGTTTTCAAACATTCTCAATTTCCTCAAAATTACCCCACAATTCTCCACATTTTTCAAAATGGCTTTATATGCCCTGCTGTTGGCACTTATCATTATCAGTCTTTACAGTTTTCCACAAATATTTGTGGACTCACTCTGAAAATTTGAATTCTGTAAGGCAGAGTGAAATTTTTTTAATTGTAACATTTATAGGAATTCATTATCATCACCATCATCATTCAACACCCGTTGTCCATGCTGGCATGGGTTGGACAATTTGACAGTTTGGCATGCGGGAAGGCTGCACCAGAATCCAGTCTGATTTGGCCAACCACTCCAAGAATTTAATGGGTGCTTTTATGTGCCAATTTGCGTGACACCAGTATCTGCCACAACTGCGAATTTGCTCAGCTTGATGGGTCTCCTTTTCAAGCACCACATAATGCCAAAGGTTTTGATCATTGCCTCTTTGAGGTCCAATGCTCGAAAGGAACTTGGCCACTTTGCCTCATGAGGCCCAACACTCGAAAGGAATTCAACCACCTCGCCTCCGTGGGATCCTTTCAAAAGAAACACAGCCACTTTGCCTCCATGAGGCCCAATGCTCGAAAGAAATTAAAGTAAACTATTTTTTTCTATTGGAAATCATTGCTAACTGCAGAAATACATTTCTGAATTAAGAGTGGACATTCATTTTAAGTTGTAGCTTTTGGCCTAGCATCAAAAGGATCAGCAATTTGTAACTCATCGCTGATACCGGTAAAGGTACCTTTACTACAAACATAAAGGTTTAATTTAACATGGTATGTACCATGGAGTCTAGTTAGATAGAAATAGCACTTTCATTCTTTTAGTTGTTTCACTCATTTTGACTGGCCATGTTGGAGCATCACCTTTTAGTCGAAGAAATCGATCCCTGGACTTATTCTTTGTAAGCCTGGTACTTATTCTATTGCTCTCTTTTGCTGACCTGCTAAGTTACAGGGACATACACACCAACAGCGGTTGAGAAGCGATAGTGGGGGGACAAACACACAAATACACACAGACATATATATATAACAGATTTCTTTCAGTTTCTGCCTACCAAATCCACTCACAAAGCTTTGGTCAGCCTAAGGCTATAGTAGAAGAGACTTGCCCAAGGTGCCATGCAGTGGAACTGAACCCGGAACCGTGTGGTCGGGAAGCAAGCTTCTTACCACACAGCCACGCCTGCGCCTGTATAATTTATTTGAATGAGATGATTAGGCATAACTGTTTGGATGCTGACAATCTGGCACAACAGACTGGACATTGAACCTGTTTTTGGTAGCAGTACTATTTGGCGTTGGAGTCAAACATATACACACACATGCATGTGCAGAAACATACACATATAGACATTGCAATTTATTAACTGAATACAATTGAGATAAACACTTGCCCTCTCTTCATATGTAAAGAGGAATATGCTTGCATACATAAAGAGAAAAAGAGGGAAAACCAGAGAAACATTAAAACAAGAAAAACATGGAAATGTTTGATGTCAAAGCAAGTCAGCATTGCATCAGACACCAAAACAGCTGTTCCAAAAATGTTTTATACCCATAATTTATGCCTCATGGACTTTGCAATATTGAACTGAAATTTTTGTCATGGACAATAAGAAAGCACTCTAATGGAACACCTATCAAGTTCAATTCAATCACATGGAAACAAAACTATCAAAATGGTCCCAATATTGCTTTAAGTATTTATAGGCTTTTACTAAGGCAACCAGCTTTAAAGATTGTCTTTATAGAGACTCTATACAGGCACTGTAATTATACATATATAATGAAAACATTTTAAAATTGATCAGTTTATAAGCTACATCCTCCACTTATTTACCTGAAAGTAGTTTCACTATACAGTAATCTCTTGCCATATCGCAGTTCACCGATAGCGCACTCAGTATGTCATGGTTCACCTATCACGCACTCAATACATCGCAGATTTTTCGGGCTAATTTATGTAAATTTATATTGTGGACTTCTTAGTATATCAGAGTTTCTGCGGCCAATAGGTATTTGTATTTTTTAGATTTTAATCATTTCTGTGGGAGGTTTTGGAATGTAACACCTGCGATAGTCAAAGGAGTACTGTACTTTGAATAATACCAAAAGATGCAGGGTATTTAGTAATGATGACTAACATAAAAATGGTTTTCTAATAGAAGAAATAAAGAATATTTTCTTACTATATTTCCTGGTTGAGTTACATTCCTTTTATTGAGAATTTCCAATATCGTCACAGTTTTTCTGTACAAAATTTTTATAACATTTCTTAACTTTCATTTCTGATAATCACACTGAAAAGACAACATGAAATAAAAATTACTTATACATAATAAGATATAAATTATATATACTTATTGAAAACATTAATGACAATCACTACACAAGTATAGTTACTCTCTCCTTTGCTCTGCTTAAGGCTGTTCAGAATCAATACTGCTCTTTCTCTTTGCTTATGGTTGTCTGCAGAATCTGATGATGGCCATCTCTTTCATTTGTTGATTTTTTGATGACTATACATGTAAATGATTGGAAAAGTCCAGGTGTAACTGTGTGCACAAAACTCTTCTTGCATTTCCTGATGGATTTAAATGAATGCATTTCTCCCTCTTTTCTTCAACTCCCACCGCAACTTTCGACAGTGAAACTTTCAAAACAGGCAACATGTAGTGTGATCTTCCACTCTTGAAGGGTTGATGTAGTTTCTTCTCAAAGAAGTCTTTGAACCATTTCTTTGGTCTTCCAACCAATTCCATGTTGTAGTTAGCTTTAGTGGATCCTATGATGAAAACACAAGTCCAACATGTACATGAAATGTCAAACCCACCCATGTAATGTAGAGTTAATGCTGGAGGTATTGATTCTTGTGATCTGAAAAGATCTTCTGGGGGTCCTGAATGTACAGCTTAACAAACTAGCCTGCAGCTTTCTGATTTTGAAAAGGTTCCTGCTAAGTCTGAAGTCAATACTGTCACATCTACCTTCCCATTCTCCTGATAACTTTTAACATGAAATAACTTCGAATATAAAATTTTTTCTCTGTTCTATAAGACAAAATATACAAGTATACGAAGTTTTAAAGTGTTTCGGTAGAAAACACACTAAATAAAACGGTACTACTAAAGCAGCACGGACCCGAACGCGCAGTCGCGCGTCCGCGCTAGCTAGTCTTGAGTGGTCGATCCTAACCCTAACCCTGGTACTACTAAAGCAGCGCGGACCCGAACGCGCTGCTTTAGTAGTACCAAATAAAACATGAATAAAAAATGGTGCCCGCCAAATCAGAAGGATCCGAAGAATGTATTTAGTTATCAGCTACAAGAAGATGGGCGGTTGAAAAAAGAAAATTTATAAAAACATAATTTTTCCCTTGTAAATTTTATTAAAATATCATGACTTTATGATGTACCAACCTGATCATGATTCCACCACGACTTAACTGACAATACCATTCACGAGACTATGTATTTACCAGTTGACAATATTTGTAGTCTATTATTATATGTATATCAAAAAACTTTGCATAAAGCAAGTGTTTACACGCCTACGTGAGAATTCCACTGTGGTGACTTAAGAACCTGCAACCCTCTGAACGGAGTACAACGTTAGAGGGGGAAATTATTATACTGGAAAAATCTTCTCTTCACTTGTAACTATTTGTTTGGATTACAACTACGTTTAAAATAGGGAAATACGAATAAATTTCCGAAAAAGCAGTTACCATGTGGTGCTTATTAGGAAATATTTTATTTTTATTTTCTTGAACTGTTAGTTTTTGAGAATAACAATAAGTTTAGCAGTATAAGAATATTTTTTTTAATGCAGCTTATGTCGGATGATAGCTAACTTCAATGTGGCCTTCTAAATAAAATAATTTTCTACCTGTGACAATATATATATTTAAAATAATTGTACTGTTAATGAATGTTAGCTTCGACTATATTTTGGATGCAAATTAAATATGAACTCTGGTTTGTAAAAAAGTAAACAAACATCACTAGAAATTGATAAAACACAACTTTTGATTCATTCAGTTTGGTTTTGAACAGGAATAAAACAGTAAATCTGATCATTTATCTAGGAGGATGTATACAATCTCAAATTAAAATAGAGATGCTCGAGCGATAGGAATTAATGGTTGTGACTTAAGAATATTAAACTTAAGAGTTGAAGTTGTAATTGTTCCTTTGATCAGCCTTGATCGAGTATACCTTTGATCAAAAGCGTTCTAGCCATGACCATTTCATCTTATTCCAAACCTCAACTCCTAATTCTATCTTTAGCCAATCTGGAATGTTTACAATTTACTGCACATTCAAACATTACGACAGAGCAAAAGAATCAAACGCTAGAATAATTTACAGCATAACATAATTCAGTAAAGGTAGTAAAAAAAATCTTTCAAAGATCAATTATTAAAGCTAAAGTTACTTACAAAGTCGACAAACGAGTTTTCAAAGAAACCTGTACCTGTTCGTGGCGGGGAATTTAAACAACCGGAGCTAGTTTCAGAAATAAAACCGCATATCGTTTTAGCTAAATATCACTAAATAATTTTCATTGTTAATACTCAAATATAGAGGTTTGAATATATTTTAGAGGAGTCAATATATTTGTAAATATATTTTAATAATACCCTTATATTGATACACTTATTAATAAATATATTCTTTTACTCACTAATTGTCTCCAAACTTAGATACGGGTTCTAAGTTGACAATATTTTGACCAGACTGAATGTTCCAAAAGTATAGGTTTGTATCGTTTAATTAATTTTACTTCACATTTCTACATTATTGCCTCATTTGTGTGTATGTTAATATTCTTTTTAAATAATTTCAATTACTTTTGTCAATTTGATAAACTTTTTATGAAAACAACTTTCCTGGCATGTTTTTTTAAATTTCTTTACCAAATAGAAAATTGCGTTTTATTGCGTTGAGAAGGTGCTAAGTTTAAAAAATTAAATTTGTAATTTTTAAACATTTACAGAAGAAAATCCGGTTTCTTTTCATTAACAACAAATCGTTTAAAAGTAATCTAATTGCTCGTCTAAGATTCAAAAATCAGCAAAATAACTTTTTTACTTTTCGTTATTATACAGTTATTTGATTCCACCTCCACCCCCAACGAAGTATATTTGCTTTTGACCTAAAGGGCGGATTAAACCCACACCCCTTAATTTACCTGACAGATAGGTGAGATCAAATTTAGAATGTTTTATGAATCAAGAATTTTTGGATTTATCTGGATGGATAGTGAATAGTTTAGCCCCAGTTAGACCACGTCCAGCAGACCTATGATCAAAGGCGTTCTAGCCGTGGCCATCTCGTCTTTTCAGTCATAGTTTAACGCAGACTACATTTTCAAGTACGTATTCTTTTTTTTAAAGACAGCAGAGGACAATTCAAGAGGGGGCATACCTACGCAAATGTACCATCCTCGGTCCCCTGCTCCACCCGAATTTGTTTCCTCATAGCTTCCAGGAAAATAGATATTTGTAAATGAAATGTTCGATGGTGTAGGTTCCGATTATATAGGATTTTGGTGGGAAACGTTTTACTAGGGACGGGGAGAGGAGTTTCAGAAAATTCTCGCGAGTTGGCTTTATTTCCTCATAACTTTTTCAATGAAATTTTCTATAAATACCTTTCAAATTATGTATAATACGATTATATTGGAAATGAATATGGAAAAAAAAATTGGTGGACTCACATCACAAAATGAAACTTGAAATTTCGAAAAAAAAATTGGTATGTTTGTCAGTATATTACGTGTACAAGCCCACCACTTTTTCTTTTCTTTTTTTTTTCTTTTCATAAATTCCGATATAACTATAATCTATACCATCTGAGAGGTATTTGTAGAAATTTCGTTAAAAAAATAGTTCCCATTTTTCTGAAAGTTATGAAGAAACAAAATCAACTTTTGTGAATTTTTCAGAAAGTCCCCTCCCCAACATTGAAAAAAAACATTTTTATAGCAAATTCTGATACAATCAAAATCTGCATAATCTGAAGCAGATTTGTAAAAATTTTCATTAAAAAATGTGCATTTTCCTGGACGTTATGAGCAAACAAAGTCAGTGAGGTACACTTGTGTAGGGATGCCAGAAAGGAATTTGGCTGCTATTTCTAGCAAGTGAACCAAACACATATTGGCTCCTATGAAAAGTTGTTGATCTTGCACCAGCAATATCTATTATGATTCATACCAGATTAGAAAATGTTTCCTGAGCATATACAGAAACATTCAACCTGTACACATAATATACATAGATGTGCAATTTGTATTACTATTATCAGGTATCTTATATAATTTGATAGTTACTCGTTGATATATCAAAAGTGGAGGCGCAATGGCCCAGTGGTTAGGGCAGCAGACTCGCGGTTTCGATTCCCAGACCGAGCGTTGTGAGTGTTTATTGAGCGAAAATACCTAAAGCTCCACGAGGCTCCTGCAGGGGATGGTGGCGAACCCTGCTGTACTCTTTCACCACAACTTTCTCTCATTCTTACTTCCTGTTTCTGTTGTGCCTATAATTTAAAGGGTCAGCCTTGTCACACTGTGTCACGCTGAATATCCCCGAGAACTACGTTAAGGGTACACGTGTGTGTGGAGTGCTCAGCCACTTGCACATTAATTTCACGAGCAGGCTGTTCCGTTGATCGGATCAACTGGAACCCTCGACGTCGTAAGCGACGGAGTGCCAACAGATATCAAACAATGGTAATATGCTATCAAATAATGACATTAAGCTGCATGATTTAACGTCATTACCTGGTCTTTTGATGTCTTTAACTGAGTCCACTATTGTGCAGGCATTCAGCCAGGCACCAATTCCCTTCCTGCCTATATTTTTCTTCAAGACATTTACTTGCACATATTGAGGGCAGGCGGGCTACACTGCAACAGGCTGAATGGGCCTGTTAAGTTCCTGGACACTGCCCATCTTTCCTTGACTAACTTTTAAAATGTAGTTCAGTGCTCCACTAATAAATTAATCTATTAATTTTAACACTTTAGCATTAAGATTTTTTAACACTTTAGCATTCAAACCGGCCAGATCCAGCCTCACACAATAAAATCATGGCCGTTGCCAGTGCCTCCTGACTGGCTCCCTTTATTTCACGTTGCTCCTGTCCACTTGGCTGGTGAAAATGTGTTGTACCTGTATTTCAAAGGGCCAGCCTTGTCACATTTTGTCTCACTATACCTCCCTGAGAACTACACTGAGGGTACGTGTGTCTATGGATTGCTCAGCCACTTGCACATTAATTTCACAAACAGGCTGTTCCATTGGTTGGATCAACTGGAACCTTTGTCATCATAAGCAATGGAGTGATGGTTGTCTTTCTGATCATTTCCACCAATCGTAAGATTTCTGAAGAGAACCACTGTTATTAACTCTTAAATTTGTTTTTGATTCTTTATTCAGAAATATCTGTCTAGCTTGTATCAGAGATGATCATATCTTACCAAGATGCGGACTGGCTGTAGAGAACGAGAATTTTCTTCAACTGCTTGTATATCACATAAGTCTAGTACTCCGATGAGAAAAGAAACCAGTCTAAGCACTCCTACATTAGCTGTAACTGCTTCAGAGCCTAGACAAAGGTCCAAGAAACAAGAACCACCAGAGTCTTCAGAAATTGATTTTTATATAATCAAACAGAAGTTTCTGGAGGAATTAGAATCAAAGACACGACTTGGTTATTCAAAGAAAACTGTGAGTCCTACTTTAGCACAGTTACGACTTACACCAGGTAAAGTAAAAAATTTTATTGTCTTTTTGTTTTGTTTTGCTGGTTTCTTATAAATTTACAAGACATTAAAGAGATTAGACCCAAAACAGTCACCCCATTAAAAGTGCCATCTGAAGTGGGCCTTCAACCATTGTCCCCACCAGCTATACTATTATTTATCCAATATGTCCTTCCCTTTTTTCAAGGTAGTAAGATGTGATTTGAAAGAGATTTGGCTGCTATTTCTAGTAGAGTGCATGCTTGTGATGTGACACTCTCTCTTTCATTGGATCATTTTAGCACAGAAAGAGTGGAGTGGTAATCGGCACTTTGAACTACAGAAAACAAATTAACATTTTATTGTTATAATACACTCTTATCTTACAGGTCGACCTATTGAAGAAAAACGTAAAATACTTATTGATAAACATGCTGCTGCCAAACAAAATTCCAGTAAACTTGCTGTTGGTGGTGGTGTCTCCATTTGGCCAGATATGGCGAAGATGAGATTAAACAAGTTTGACCTACTCCAACTCATAACCCTTTTCACTATCCTCATTTTTGTTGCCGCCTATTTCTTTTTCAAAATTCATGGTAAGAAACTTTATTTATTAACCCTTTTGTTACCATATTTCTGTTGAAATGCACTGCCTTTATTTCAATTAATTTTGAAAATAATGGAAATTCATAATTTACCATCTGTTTTCCATGTAGGCATGGGTTGGTTGGTTGGTTGGTTTGACAGAAGCCGGCCAGCTAGAGAGCTGCACCAGGTTCCAGTCATCTGTTTTGGCATGGTTTCTATGGCTGGATACTCTTCTTAATGCCAACTACTTTACAGAGTGTATTGACGCCTTTTATGTAGCACTGGCATGGGTGTTTGTTATGTGGCGCCAGCATAAGTGCATATTATGTGGCACTGGAACGGGTGCTCTTTACATGGAGTTGGCACAGAAGCTTTTACATGACACTGGCATGGGTGCTTTTTATATGGCATTGGCACTGGTGAATTTAATGAAATGACTATAAACATTAAGCTGGTTTTTTGGAACATAAATTAATATGAAATTTTGGTGGAAGATTAAAACTGAGGTCAGTACTCTAAATATCATTATCTTTCCTTTCAGGTTACACATTTACAAAATTACAGTTGTTATCCGAGAAACTAAATAATTTTTCCATCAGTCATCCCATTTTAATATCTTCTGATTACAACAAATTCCATGACAGTGTAGTCTTCTGGCATGCAGATTTTCTAAATCTGTTGGTGAGTATTTCTTTTCAAATTTCAATGGTAAATGACAATGTGAATAAGGTATTGACCTGTCCGTTCGTAGGTCATGTGCTCAAATCCTTTCCACCACAAGGTCCAGTCCTTATGGCTTGTGTGTCTCAATGACCTTGAGAGTTATGCTAGCAGAGCACAAACTCCTGGTAGTACCTCCAGTGCTGGACAGGTCAAAGCATAGAGGCTAGAATAATATGCACCACCACTTCTGAGTGGTTAAAATGGATGTGTATATACTCTTTTACTTGTTTCAGTCATTTGACTGTGGCCATGCTGGAGCACCATCTTTAGTCAAGCAAATCGACCCCGGGACTTATTCTTTGTAAGCCTAGTACTTATTCTATCGGACTCTTTTGCCGAACCGCTAAGTTACGGGGACGTAAACACACCAGCATCGGTTGTCAAGCGATGTTGGGGGGGAACAAACACAGACACATACATATATACGATGGGCTTCTTTCAGTTTCCGTTTACCAAATTCACTCACAAGGCTTTGGTCAGCCCCAGGCTATAGTAGAAGACATTTGCCCAAAGTGCCACACAGTGGGACTAAACCTGGAACCATGTGGTTGGTAAGCAAGCTACTTACCACACAGCCTATATGATAATTTAAAATCAACAAGACATGGGAGAGGAAAGCATTCCCTCAAAAAAACACATGAACCCACAAAGGAGGTAGAAAGGCAGGCCAAAGTCAAGAACAATGGAACAAAAACATCAATGGCCAATGCTTCATTGGAGACAAAAGACTTAAGTAATAAGTCAAATCTCTTGCAGCTGTTTTATTGTGCATTTAGTGAGACACTCTATCTTAGCAGTTGGTAGAAGTCCACTGCACTAGACTGCTGTCCTTTCCTAGAAAACATTTCTTCTCATTTACATAATTCCACAAAAACTTGAATATAACTCTAGTCATATACTGACCCCATGGACATCAACAACAACTCTCTCCAGACAGGAATTGACTCCAGTCTCCAGTAGCTTCACATAGCCATCTGAATTGAAACTAAGGCCTTATTCAAAGATGTGAGGATGAATTCCAGTGTGTGGACACAGTCAGAGCCAATTGTGTCCTTTTCTGCTGGCCATGGTTTTCTAATCTCCATTGCTGCTGTCCGTGTCTTGTCTTACAGCCTTTACAGTGTTCACAGAGCATTGAGCAGTAGTCATGATGTCAGCATTTTGATGCCCAGTGCAAATCATCATGATGCAAATAATTTTTTTCTAATATTCTGACGGCTTCCAGTCCTCCATGTCAGCGAACTTTTTCTCAACTACGACTTTAATCTTTTAGCTCTCCAGCACCATTCACTGTTCACCAATTCATCAAGCTATTCCTGAAAAAAAGAAGGCAAAAGGTCATCAAATTTAGCTCAAATGCCCTGTATGTATATGAGTGTGTGTTTGTCCTCCACCACTGGTTTGTTTATATCCCCATAATTTAGCGGTTAGGCAAAAGTAACCAATAGAATAAATACTAAGGGGATGAAATTTGTCCAAATAAATCCTTCAAGGCAATGCTCCAGCATGGCTGCAGTCCAATGATTAAAACAAGTAAAAGAAAAGAAATATATATATATACACGCGCGCGCACATGTGATAGGCTTCCACACAGTTTCCATCTGCCAAATTCCACTCGTAATGTATTGGCCAATCTGATGCTATAGTAGAAGACACTTTCCAAGATGCTGCACAGTGATATCAAAAATAGAATCACCTGGCTGCAAAGTGGAATTTGCAGCCAGGTGATTGTGCATCCATACCTGTGTCTATAATGAAAGATCTAATTGCAGGAAGAGATGCTCAGTCCTTTGTAGCATTAAAAAGAAAGCATGTTAAAATGATACTGTTGTTGACAATGATGATGATGATGACAGTTTTGACAATGTGGTATGTGAAGTAAATATAATTCTCTTTTCTTCTTTTAGGCAGAGGTAACTGAATCATTTGATATGTCACATCCCTCTCGGCGTTACCAAATCTATATTTTGTTGTACATATGTGGTGTTCTGCTTCTGTTTTATTACCTCTTTGAAAGTATTTATGCTAAAAACAAATTGTCACCAAACAGAATCAGACGATGGTATGACTCATTGATATCTATTTAAATCTGTGTCTATATGTGGGGGTTTTTTTTCTATTTATTATTTGCTGAAAAATACACCAAAATTGTATTTTCACCAAATGTGTGATTCTTTAATAACTTTTTAAATTGAGTCGTCAAATAAATTTTCATTTTTTTTTCTACTTGGTATGATGCCAGTGCCGGTGGCACGTAAAAAATACCATTCAAGTGTGGTCGATGCCAGTGCCTCCTGACTGGCTCTCGTGCCAGTGGTATGTAAAAAGCACCACTCGAACATGGTCAATGCTAGTGCCACCTGACTAGCTCCCATGCCAGTGGCACATAAAAAGCATCACTCGAGTGTGGTCAATGCCAGTGCCTCCTGACTGGCTCCCATTCCAGTGGCATATAAAAAGCACCCACTACACTCTTGGAGTGGTTGACATTAGGAAAGGCATCTAACTGTAGAAACCTCACTGGATCAGATTGCAACCTGGTGCAGCTTCTTGGCTTGCTAGTCCTCAGTCAAACTGTCCAACCCATGCCAGCATGGACAGCAGACGTTAAACAATGATGACTTCTTCATCACCCATCTGAAAAGAGGTAAAATTTATTCAGATTTCAAAAACAATAAACAAAAGTTGTAGAGCAGAGGTTCTCAGACAGGGTTCATCTGACCGTTAGAGGTTCATACAAGATTTTATTCTTAGAATTTATGTGCAATAAATTTGGTTATACTTCTACAATACACAAAATATTTTAACAATTTTGATACAGTTCTTAATATTTACTTATAAAAATATAATTGGATATTCTTAAATATTGAGGGTCCACCCAAGTAAAATAGGAATAAACGGGGTCCATAGGCAAAAATGGTTGAGAACCACTGTAGTAGAGCAAGAATGGAGCTACAAAAAAAAACCCATAAAACACTTCAGTAAAATATCTTTTGTTAATTCAAATAACAGTGGAAAGAATTAAAATGGGGAGATTAATTTGACAACCTAATATTTTATCTTTTAGTCAGGAAGTATGATGGTGTCCATGACCCTTTACAGAGGCCCCAAAACTGGTGAAAAGGATGGAGGGAAGCATCCTCAAACTGAACACCTGGCTGAAATGCTTGCAACAGAGTGGACTCTGCCAAAGGCACTTGAAATGGCAGATGGTGGTGTAAAACCTGGGTGATGGATTAAGTCTGTTATTCAAGTAGGCCATGGTGGGATTTCAACTTAAAATGTAAAGAACAAATACCACAAGGTATCCTCACACACATGCACACAGCCTTTTCAATAGCCTCTCCTCTCTTTCACCTTCTTTCCTATTCACAGTACCATGTCACCCATGCCACAATGAAAAGCATTAGATCTAACTGCATTCATTTCCCTCAACCATCACCTCTCACCCCTCACGCTACCTGAGTAACAAAGAATTGCATCAGAACTCTGTATCTGATACACACAGTTGTCACTCCTCCATACTGCTGCTCATCAATCCCTCTCTCCCTGGTTACTTATTATTGGATGGTGTAGTCCACCATTATAAACAAAAGTAACAGGACTGTACTTCATTGACAAGCAAGAATGAATTCAATTTCTCAAACAGGTAGACCTCCCTGTAATATTTTAGTGACTCTAGGGAAAGTTTTATCTCTCATCTGATTAACACTATAGATACCATAATTACATGCTTAGCCCTATGGATCCTTATGAGCTGACGAGGATTAGCAGACCAACCTTTTATGAATCTTCAGGTCTAAATATAGCAAATTATTTCTAAATATAAACCTGAAAACAATAAAATATATTTTGTATGTATTTCACGGTTACTAAAATAATTATCAACATTTAATAATAAAAAAGAAGCAAAAAGTTTATGACAAGATTGTATGATGTTTATTTAACCCTTTTGATACCAATCTGGCTGAAACCGCCTCTGGCTCTATAGTACAAATGTCTTACTTTCAAAAGCTCTGAATTAAAATCTTCCACCAAACCTTAGTCACAATTTATGTTCCTAACACTAGCTGAATGATTACTAAGTTATTTTAGTAAATTCTTTGTTATATTTAAAATTAATTGGAAGAAACACAGAGTATCTCAACAGAAATATGGTAACAAAAGGGTTAAAGATACATGAGTGGAAAAAGAGCAAATTGGTTCATGGGAAGATTCACATTTCTATTAATTATGTATTCCAGGGTTTCCATATTGGCTGTCATTATCTGCTGGACTGCTTTGATGCTGTTTCTCTTGAAATCTGCTCAGAACCTAGAGGCCTTGATTGAATCGAATGTCCACTATTTAAACGAAGTTATGGTAATTATTAGTAATAATTTCTTGCGTGGTTTTTATCTTTAATGAGAATGAGTTTACATTGGTGCATACATGGCTGTGTGGTTGAGATGTTTGCTTCCCAACCACATCATTTTTGGTTCAGTCCCACTGTGCAGCACTTTGAGCAATGCCTTCTACTATAGCCACAGGCTGACCTAAGCCTTGTGAGTGAATTTGATAGACAGATACTGAAACGACTGTTTTGTGTATGTATGTGTCTGTCTGTTTATGCTTGCATGTATGTCTGTGTGCTTGTTTATATATACAATTGCATGTGAGAAAGTATTACAGGCAGTGTTCTTCTCTGTTTGTCCTGTCAAAAAATCATTCAGACACTTCATGCCTTTAAAGCTGTGTAGAATAAGTGATTTCTTCTTGCAAAACAGGTGAAGGTTAGCATCAGGAAAGGCATCCAGCTATAAAAGACTACCTTAAATAAAATGTTCATGCAACATGCAAGCATGAAAACACATGTAGATAAATGAATATATATGTAAAATACACACACATGCACACACACACACATCATCATCATCATCATCATTTAATGTCCGTTGTCCATGTTGGCATGGGTTGGACGGTTTGACCAAGGCTAGTAAGCTGAGGGGCTGCACCAGACTCTAGTCTGATTTGGCATGATTTCTACAGCTTGATGCCCTTCCTAACGCCAACTACTCCTAGAACTACTTCTTTACACAACTATCCTCGTCCATACACACAC
>NC_068983.1:36016669-36053098 GCF_001194135.2 Octopus bimaculoides | reverse complement strand
TATATATATCTGTATGTATGTATGAGTGTGTTTGTGTATCAAACAAAACCCCAGAAGATTTGGTAGGGTTCTCCTTCAGCAAAACTTGTGTTGTTTGAAAAATGTGACAGAAAGAATAGAGATAAAATTGCCATTGGAAATAGAGTTTCTGACATTTCAGACAGAGTTCAGGGTTTAGATGACATGACAGGAAATTGTACATGTGTGTGCATATACACCATTTTGAATGTTAAATATCAGATCAATTTTGAAGTATTTTGTATTTTTAACCTTCATTTGTTTGTTTGTATAAAATTTAAATTATTTATTGAATTTTATTTCTAGGGAATGATTCTTTCAAAACAACACGATACCGCATATTTCCAGAATGTTCTGTTTTACTGGCGAACCAGATGTCTACCCCCATCCAGCCGAGGTACCCTCAGAATCTTTGACATCATGTCAATTCGAGATTTCACATTTTACCTGCAATATTACAGCCTTCCCCTGTTTACAGTTTTAGTGTCACCAGTTATACGTCTTATTATGACCCTTTATTCAATGTACAAGATAACGTGATTGATGGAGGAGATGGATAACAAAGATTCTAAAGCCATAAAATTTTTTTTTGTACCTGTACAGAGATATTTATGATCTTCAGTGAAACACTGATTTAATGGATAGTTATTATACATGTGTTGTAAGAAGTTTTAAAGTAAATCTTTTATTCAATAAGCTATGATAATTAGTGAGAATATACAACAGTAAAAATGATATGAGATTTATAAAGAAACATTAAGTCAAGGATTAAGATTTATCATAAGATTAAGTAAAGACTCACATTTATCATAACATTTGTCACCACATTATTTGAGGTCATAAATAACATTTTATTACTCCAATCAATGTCATAATAACAACTAGGTGTTTTTTCTCATATGAAATGGTTTTAATTCTGAATCACTTCAGGTGACGTCTTTAGCCTGTTGAATTCTTTAATTTCAATTACAAACATGTTTGGCAGTTGATTTAACTGCATCCTGAGCAAGTGATGTCATTGACATTGGTATTAGTTCATTCATCAGGCTTTCAAAATATTGCAAAATAAGGATTAATTAATCATACTTTCCATTACATAAGGGTCTAATGGTTAGCTGCAAATACCTCAGGAAGAACGACTTTCATTTCCAAAGTTTTGGGAGTGTAGTATATATTCAGTAGATTTCCATATCACTCCATTATGTCTCTCTGGTTGTCTGTTACCAGTAGGATGATATGGTGGTGTCATAGAATGAGATATACAAGCTTAGAAGCAAAAGTTAATCAAATTTTGTTGACAAAATTTGGATACTATTGTTAGAGTGAATAAACTCAGAGGTGCTGAAGCGGGAATATTATTTGTACCTCACTAACAAATTATTTCATAATGAAATTCAAATTGTCTGGATAACCATTGAAGTTTTATTGTTTGTCTTTTATTTGTTTCAACCATTTGACTGTGGCCATGCTGGGGCACTGCCTTGAAGAAATTTTAATCAGATGAATTAACTCAAGTATTTATTTTTTTAAAGCCTGGTACTTATTCTATTGGTCACTCTTGGGGTCACAAGAGATGTTGTACAGCCTGTATACATGAGGGCTTTGAAGTCTTTCCCCCAACCATGACTTCAACTATGGGTAGTGACTGTACAAGTGCCTCTACTTGCTTGCAGGGTAAGTTTGAGAAGCAGCAACTTTCCTGTGGCCTTTTCCCTGGCTGCAGTTTCGAGTGATATGCCCAGTCTACCTGCACCAGTAACAAACGGCTCCTGGCTTCGTCTCTATGCAGTCCCTGGCACTTGAAGCACCGGCTCATGAATGGTCACTGTCGCAGTTTTTCTTCCTTGTTCTTTACCGGTTGTTGCACTACGTCACAGGCTTTTGCAGCTGCCATCACCACTGCCTTCCACCTGGTGTTTTGTGTTGACATGTGAGCTTCAGCAATGAGCTCGCTCATCGCCATTTTTTCACTACCTGGCAGTTGTTGCAGTCACACTGATATGTCGTCGGGAAAGCAATTTACAAAGGCCAGTTGTACCTCCTTCTCTAGACCCTCTCCAGTAAAACCAGATAGCATGGCCAGTCTCTGAACCTCAGCAGCATACTCATCAACCCCTGTCCATCTGACCATTCCCAGCTTAGCAAATCCCTCTAGGTTCAGGGCCATGAGACCTGTTACATCATCGATGCCTTGTAGCCTGGCCACCACCTTGATCTTACGGATCCAGGTGATTACATCTTCTTAAACCATTAATCCTTACACATTTCTCTCTCTCTCCATTTTTTCCCCTCTCAGTCCTTTCTGTCAAAGAGCAATAAGCTCAAAACATCAAAGACTTTTCCATTCTTCCTGAGCATCAAACTAATACCCCTACCTGTTGTTCCCTCACCTGTTTTTTTCTGTTTTCTGAAAATTGGAACTATATATATAAATACATAAAATTTGACTGAAGATTGACTCAATATATAATTATATATGTTGAGTCTATATCCATTTACCAAGAAAGTTATTTTTTACAATCCTTTACAGTTGCATCAGTTTGTATCAAAGATGTGCATCTCATTAATATCTTTGAAAAAATACAACCGTTATTTGAAACAACTGTACTGTTGCTTTCTCTATTAATAAATGTGAAATTCTATCCGTCCAAGACCCCTGTATCTCTGTCTACATTTGCTCTACATAGACATATTATAACTTTTTGGAATTAGGATGATCCCAGGATTGAAAATCTGCCCTTCATTTGGTTCTTGAACATCCAACATTAGGATCTGATTTAAAAGCATTTAGGTTGCTATATCTAGCAGGTAAAGATTGGCTGCTTCACACCATCTTGGTTGGCATTTGTCAGATGATGTCAAAGATCAAGGGGGAGATAAATTAATTCGCTTCATTTATTTTACATTGAGATAAGAACTTTGGGAAAAATTGGCCAACAGCTGGAATGATTGCATTACAGAATTACCATATTTTAACATGTATAAGGGACCATTTTTTATCAAAAATTAGGTTTAAAAAATATGGGAGTTTCTTATACATGGTTAGTATTATAATCCCTTACAAAACCTTTCTTCCAAATTTTAAGCCTAAAAAATTAGGGGTTTCCTTATACATGTTAAAATACAGTAATTCTCATCTGTCCTTAACCTCTGATCAAACACCACCAGGACATATAGTCATTATAGACGTATAGCCATGCTATTTAGCTCTCTTTAGCTTTGGGTCTCAGGCCCAATTAACCCTCCTCAGGAGCTAGCTTAAAAGTTCACACAGAGTGTGGCTTTTAAGCTAGTCTTTAATAAATGTAAATGTGTGTGCACATGCATGCACCTTTTAGTTATGCTTGTTGGTGAGAAAGTCAATAAACTTGCTTTCTAACTGTGGTGCGATGGAGGAAGAAGCCAACAAGAAGCAAAAGGACAGAATGAAGCGTTGGACCTTACCTTGCCGATCGCAGCGAGGTACACGATCGCTCCTAATCAGAACACGTCTTTCTCGTAACGTCGCTGTTTTCTCACTGGCCCCACGTGCTAGCCTTCGACCGCGTGTCGCCGACTTCCGATCTGACCCTTCCGGTTTGGCCCTTCCGGTCTGGCTTCACCTCTGTTTGCCTTACCCCTCTCCACCACAACACATAGCTCGTCACAGCCCATAACACCACACTAACAAAAATACCTTGTATTTGTCCCACACATGTTGCATCAATGCTTCCTTATCACTTTTGCCATCAAGAATGCAGTGAGCGTTTTTCCTTCCACATTCTACTTCAAAAACAGATATTTTGTGTCATTTGAAACCAATTCATCAGTTCCTATCAAACCATCCAAACTATACCAGAATAGAAGCTAGGCATTAGAATAATGATGATGATTTCTGTTTTAAAAATTATATCAATTTTAGTTCATTCAACAAGTTAACTTGTTCTGTATTTCCTAATTTTATAAAACCCTACAACATCCAACTGTTGCTATGGATAAGTGTCATCACTTGTCATCATCATCACATCATCATCATCGTTTAAAGTCCGCTTTCCATGCTAGCATGGGTTGGACGATTTGACTGAGGACTGGTGAAACCAGATGGCTACACCAGGCTCAAATCTGATTTGGCAGAGTTTCTACAGCTGGATGCCCTTCCTAACGCCAACCACTCCGAGAGTGTAGTGGGTGCTTTTACATGCCACCGGCACAAGGGCCAGTCAGGTGGTACTGGCAATGGCCACGCTCGATGGTAAATATTATTACTATGAACATTAAAAAGTAGTTGTCATTATGGCTTTACTTTGACTGTGATAAGAGTCAAGATGATTACAAATTCCATCTGTAAACATTCCATTTATAAGCTTTTTTCTTTTTTTTATTTAACACAATATGTCATACATTTTCCATATTAATACATTGCAGCACTTGCGTATACAGATGTATGCACCTCTTAAATCTAACCTGTCAATTTAGAAGTAGGCACAAGGCATACCACCAATGGCTGATGTATCAACCACTTTATTTTCACAACTATTATGCCTCTTTTTATTTTATTTTGCTCTTTATATTTTTAAAGAATCTCCTTTTTGCTGTGATTACATTGTAGACATTTATTTACTTTTTGGTTTAAACTTTTTTTTTCTCGCTTTCTGAAAATAAAGCATTAAAACTCCATTTCTATGATTGTTTTCTTATAATTATTTATACAGATTTGGAAACATTTGTTGAGTAACCCCTAGTACAATGCTACAAATACTATATTTTTTATCAAACAAATAACTTATACAAGAGCTAAAATTTAGAACTATTCATTGCTCCATGCATGGAGTTGAAAATTTATCTCGTCTTTTATTCTCCATTAAGCCCCTCATCACTTTGAAATATTTTTTGAAATAAAGAATAAGTCATTGTTACTACCTCAAGCACTACTTTATACTCCGTGTATTCTCACTGGCCTTGTCTATTCTATGCTTCTGTTTCAGCTTCCTGCTTCGTTGTTCTCAGCCAAGTAAACTTAGGCCTTTTGATCGTCTTCTGGAATCTTGGATTGTCCATTGTACTGCTTGACCCATTAGCCAGCCTTCACGCTGGAACCGATGTGCATAGCACAACAACACCATCTATCATCATCCTCATCACCATCATTTAACATCTGCCTTCCATGCAGGCACGATACTCTTTATTGCTTCTTTGTCTACTTATTTGACTCTTTCCTATATCTTAAACTGCCTAGTTAATTAGAAGTACACTAAGCAGCAATGATTAAAATAAAGATGTGTACAATTATAGCCTCTGGAAATCTTCCCCAATTATGTGCAGCCATCTGGTGCGAGGCCTGCCATGAGGCCTCTTTCAGCCCACAGTTGTTGCATTGAATGAAAGTAAAGACCTGGTAGGATGATCTAGTGGGAGACAGAGGACATGTCTGTACCAGCACATGTGATAGATAGCTATGAGGTGGGAGACTGTGGGCCAATGTCTGCAAAAATAGTTCTTTGTTGGTAATGCAATGGTACCATCTGATGTTCTCAAGGTTCTGCTATTGAAGCCATTGATCCCCTTTGCCAGGGTTTTCAACACGTGCCACATTTCTGCACTATAGAGGAGAATGGAGAAGGCCAATACATTGTAGATGCAGAGTTTCATCTTCCAATAGATAGTGAAGTGGCACCAAAGGGGTTTCCCTAGGGAGTACATGACCCCAGTGGTCAGACATCTGTGGTTATCTCCAGGATCAGGTCTCCATTGTTGGTGACTGTAGAGTCCAGAAGCTGACAAACTCCATGATGTTGGGACCAATATGGAGAGGAGAAGGGTCAGGGCCATCTCCAGTTTGCATTAGCTTGGTCTTCACTCATCTCACCTGTGTGCGTCCACATTTCTTCTTTTTATTTTCATATTAAATCCTAAAATAATCTTAATCTACACACTCTGAAAAGTATTTGTAGTAAATTTCAATAAATAAATACCTTTTTTTTCTGAATGTTATGAGGAAACAAAGCCGAGTTATGGGAATTTTCCGAAACTCCTCTCGCTGAAAAACTTTTTTTTACAATAAATTCACATATAACTGCAATCTATACTATATTTGAAAATTTCATTTAAAAATATCCATTTTTATGAAAGTTATGAGGAAACAAAGACGGTGATGAGCACACTTATGTAGGTGTGCCTACATATATATATATATATATATATATTGTTTCCAAGTAACAAATTTCATTCATAAAGCATAATTAGACAACCCAAGAAAGACGATAGTCGGCCGGAGATCGAACACGTAACCACGTGGCTTTACAGATATGTCTGAACACAAATATGCGTATTTTATTTAAATGTGATGTCTTTTTCTTTCTAAATGTACAAATAATATTTTCATTAAAGAGAGATGTTAATAATTAGAGTAACTATCCAGTCTGTTGTCGAATAGGCAAACGAAATACAGCTCAGTTGAATGTAAATTAAAGCCATAACAACAAAAGAAAGTTTTTGTTTTTTTCGGTGAAGATTAGAAAAATCCCTAACAGCAACATTCCGTCTTGCTGTGGCGTTTATTATACAGCAATGACTTTAAACGCGGGACTGGCAGCACAAAAACTGTTTCTTGAAATTTGTTGTGAGTCTAAATTGACTTTA
Organism: Octopus bimaculoides; assembly: GCF_001194135.2. NCBI lineage: Eukaryota > Metazoa > Mollusca > Cephalopoda > Octopoda > Octopodidae > Octopus > Octopus bimaculoides. Next base: position 36,046,462 of record NC_068983.1, on the reverse strand, counting down.
GTTTGTAAAAAAGGCTATTAAAAGCTGTCAGATAGGATTTATTGACTTACACTGTATTCCCACTATTTAGAAGCGCAACTTCCACTGGTTAGTTTTGCAAAATGGACTCCAACAAGTAGAGACACCGTTCTCCTTATTGACGAATATCATTCATTACTGAATTTTTTTTTAAATATTATCAATAAGGTATGTTCAAAAGATTATTATTTCATCCTCTGGTTTCTTCGAAAGCAGAACGTAATTTTTTACAATAATATCTTCTTTACACTTTGTTGCTGTTTAACAACAATATTTTATACGGGAAGATGTTTTGATACTTCTGTAGCTAAGACAATTATTCTTCAAGATCAGCTTCTTCATGTCAGCAGCAAACTTGGTTAAACCGTTATTATTGGCAATTTGCTTATTTCTGCTCTCATTATCGTCAGACTTGCTGTGACAAGCTTGAATATTCAACTGTCTGTCAGTTTTACTAATCATTCTTTTTCACTTGTTTATTTTTATCAAAATATTTAATCTGTTTTTTGCCCCTATTTTTCTGATGGGGTGGAAAATTAAATTAACATTAAGTTAAAGTTTTTTCTAAATTTTCTGTTAACGTTTAGAGCTCACATACATTTCTCAAGTAGCGTGAATATTTTTGGTTTGTATATATATATATATATATATATATATATATTTCGATAATGTTTAAATTATCTTTTAATTTTGCTTTCATTTCTAATAAAGCGAATGACGATGTTAAATATAATGTTATTATTCTGAAGGAACGACAACTGACTTCAAAAACTTATACCCCGCTAAAATAATTTTAAAGTTTTCCGAGTAATCTGTTTTTAGTTGTTGATATTTCTGAAATTTACTATTTTGTTTTGTAGTTTACAGCTGTCATGCAGGATTCAGAAGTGTTTAATTCAAACATTATCACAGGTCGAATGTATTACAAAATTAATGTTTTTGCATTTGTTATTGTGTTTAATTGTTGTTGATCGTTGTCTAGCTCCAAATCAACTTTTGGTCAAGTACAAATGTGATCGGAAGACATACCTTTTTTTCTTTATTTATTTTTCTATGTGTGGTGTACCTTGGACTAAGGCAATAGAGGGCGATTTATCTACTATTTCTAGCGGGCTGAACAATCACATAGGAACAACCACATTTTGAAGACACACTGCTTTATTAAACACACCTCAATTTTAGCAATGCCTATTCAAGAAAAGTTGTTTGTGCATTAACACTTATGGAAACCCCAACTGCGCATTCTGGACATGGGGTGATATTTTTGAAAGCCACAGACCAAATATTTGGCTGGTGCAAAGTTCGAACCAGACCTACGGTGACATGGTAGTCCAGCAGTTGGTTGACAGGTCTATTAAAGCAAAGAAACAGACTTGGAAGGGTGGCTGTAGCAAGGAACTATATCAGGTAGCCAAAAAGGAAGCTAGGAAGCAGGTATATTTAGTCAGAGGTGAAGCAGAAAGGAAGAAGTTTTCCAATGTTCTGCGACATGAGGATGAGCAGCTTGAAGTGTTTTGATTTGCAAGACATTGTGCCAGGGAAAATTGTGATGTGGGAGAGAGAAGTGCGTTCACATGGATAATGGTTCACTTGCAGGTAGTAACTCTGCAAAGAAAGAGGTTTGGAAGTGCCACTATGAAAAGCTACTAAATGTAGAGAACACATGAGAGAAGGAGAGTCTGCCTAATGTAGATCCAACAGAGGGACTAGCAATCCAATAGACAGTAACTTGGTAGATAAAGCCATGAAGATGGGGAAAGCCCCCAGCCCATCAGGGATCACCACTGAGATGCTTAAAAGATCTGGCAGTGTGATTTATGCTCTAGTTATGCGTATAGTTAATTAGATTGTACACGAGGGAGTCATACCCAATGACTGGTGTAGCAGCAACATAGTCAACTGCTAGAAAAGTAAAGGTGATGCCTTACACAGAAATAATTATAGAGATATCAAACTGTTGGGCCAGGTGATGAAAGTTATGGAGGGGATCAACTTATTAGGAAGGGAGTTCGTCTAAATGAGATGCAGTTTGGTTTTGTGCCAGGGAGAAACACCACTGAGAGGGAAAGCAGCTATGTAATAAAATTATGGAGGAGAAATAGGGAGATGATGTAAAGTGTAGGGAGAGGGGAAGAGGTACTCAGTGATGTGGGTGGGGATCAGAGGTATACAGGAGCGGATAGAATGAGATAGGGTGTGTATGTCATCATCATCGTTTAGCGTCCGTTTTCCATGTTGGCATGAGTTGGATGGTTTGACTGAGGTCTGGAAAGCCAGCAGCTGCACTAGGCTCCAATCTGATCTGGCAATGTTTCTACAGACTGTTCCCCTTCCTAACACCAACCATTCCAAGGGTGTAGTGGATGCTTTTTTGTGTGCCACCCTCACAGGAGCCAGTCAGGTGACCCTGACATCGATCACATTCGGATAGTGCTTTGTACGTGCCACCAGCACGGGAACCAATCATGGGGCGCTGGCATCAACCACATTCAGATCATGCTTTTTACATGTCTTATATGCACAAACATATATACATGGCAGTCTTCTTTCAGCTTCTATCTACCAAATCTATTCACCAGGTTTTGGTTGGCCTGGAGCTGTATTTGTGTAGTTGGGACTAAACTGAAGGCCATATGGTTTGGATGCAACATTTTATTAACCGCATAGCCATGCCTGCACCTAAATATGAGTAACAGTTCTTACTCTGCTCTCAAGCAAGTTGATGCCACTGGTTTCTGTTGGCTGCAGTTTTCTCTACATCCAGCCACATGATATTAACCTCTCTCATCTCAATTATGGATGTTCTGCACCATGTCATTTTCAATTTACTGCCAGTAGCACATAAGAAGCACCCATTACACTCTTGGAGTGGTTGGCATTATGAAAGGCATCCAGCCATAGAAACCATGTCAAATCAGACTGGAACCTGGTGCAGCTCTCCAGCTTACCAAATTCAGTCAAACTGTCTAACTCATGCCAGCATGGAATGCAGACATTAAATGATGATGATAATGTGATGTCCATTTGAAAACTGTTTTAGAATAGCATTGTTCTCAAGCATCTTTGGTGGAACACTTCTAACTTTCTATCAATTTTCATGTTATCCTTCATATCTAACTGGGATAGACAACTTTTGGTAGAACTATTCTTTTATAGATTCAGATCTTTGTGTGTAAGCTGATAGTGTTGGAGGACCAGATAGTGCACATTCTCTGGAATATGATTACAGCTTTGCCAATTCCATGACTGACATTCATGTTAATATCACCATTGTTACCAATGATGCAACACAGATATTTTGCTTATTGACACCTTGGGTGTCTTCTACAATAGTCCTGGGCCAAAGCCTTTTGAGTAGATTTGGTTGACAGAAACTGAAAGAAGCCCATTGTGTGTGTGTGTATGACCACTGCTTGACAGCTGGTGTTACATCCAATAAACTACATACCAGGCTTTAAAAGAATAAGTAGTGGGGTTGATTTTTTCGACTAAAAACCCTTCAAGATGGTGCTCTAGCCACAGTCCAATGACTGAAACAACTAAAAGATTAAAGAGAGTATTGTTTCTTTGCTATTGACAAGGCAATGTCCAGTTCCAAGAGACTATTTGGTGGAAGTATTGGACAGCACTTATAAAAGAGATGAATTGCAGTTTTAGACATAAACTGTAGAAAAAGAACAAATGTGATAGAGTAAATAGGACAAAGAAATGTGATAAAAGAATAAATCGGACAAAGATAGGCCTAAAAATTTTAGGAATTAATATTTAGCTCAGACTTTAGAAACTTATAGGTTTTCTGATGAAAGAATACAAAATGAGAATAGATGAAGATTTGTTATTGTAAAGCAGTGGGTATTAAACTGTTGATAAGCATGTTACAAAGAAAAATACTGAAATCTTTTGAGATTTTTGATTCCAAAAATATTTACTCTTTCTATAAACAAAAGGAATGTTTGTTTTTACTATGAATGACAAAACATCAAGAGAGTTTGAAGATTATTGTTCTTGGATTTGTGTTATTGTAACAGCAGTCAAAATGTTAGCTGGTTTTTGTGTTACTGTCGCTGTCTGTCCATTCGATTGTGGTTAGCCACTGTTTGTGCTACTGTCTTCTAATGTTTTTCATTCGCCATCTGTTCATTTCTTTTGTGTTATGTCAGTGCTTGGATCAACTGCCATCTGTTGTCAATGGGGCTAGTTACACTGAATATACAGTGGTGGTTTGGCTCTGAAAGAAGCACACCAAAGGTGAAATTATTGTTGGAACCAAGTCTTGATTGGTCAGATATTTTTTATGATGCAGGTAATATTCTGGTAAATCAGAACATTGGATATAATGATCTGATTGCTAAATATTCCTGCTACAAGCATTTGAAACTTTACTCATAAACTAAAACATCTGTATGAGCTCAGTGTCTGAAACTTATACACTTTCTTTCCTTAGGTATTTGAAGAGAATGGACTTACAAACAACAGAAGAAAACTTAGCAGTATCTCGGTATTTGAGATTTTTCTCTTGACATAAAATATAATTTTTTAAATTGTTTTTAGTGTATTGGGTCATCTCATAAATAATGCGGTTTTTTCAATTGTATGAACTAAAAGTCAGAGAGGGATGAAATAAACTACCTGCATTAACTTGCTATAAAAGCAGGTAATAATTTTATCTTGTCCTTATTCTTAGTGCAAGTTTTGAAGAGTGCAGTTTGATTTTAACAGTTATATTTTCAAAACTACAATGGAAGTGACAAAGGAGCATATTCAGCATATTTTGCTTCATGAGTTCAATAAAGGCAACAATGCAACGGAAAGTGCAAGGAATATTAATGCAGTTTACAGGGATCGGACAATAAACATAAGCCAGTGTCAACGATGGTTCTAGAAATTCCAAGCCAGAAACTACAGCCTAGAAGATGAGCCTTGCCCTGGAAGATTTGTAGAGCTTAACGAGGACATCCTGTGCACCCTGGTGGAACAAAATCCCATTGTAACTGTTGAAGAACTAGCAGAGGAGCTTGGATTTGATCATTCAAGTCAGCGTTAGAAGAAAAATGAACCATCTTTGGTTTCAAGACAAAAGGTGTTCTTCCATGAGGATGATTCTTGGTCACATACAGTGAGGATGACATTCCAAAGGCTGGAACAGTCTGAATGGGAAATGATGCCCCACCCATCATATTCACTGGATGTTTCCCCATCTGATTATCATTTATTCCGAGGTCAGAACAGTAATGGAGGAGTATTTTTGGGTCACAGATAAGTGAATTTTGGAAGAGGGGCCTTGTAAGTCTACCAGATAGATGGAAGAGCATTGTAGAAAATGAAGGAGAGTATATTTTAGAATAAAAGAGAAATTTGTTTATCTTAATTTTGAAAAATAAAAGAAGTATAAAAAAAACGCATTATTCATGGGGTGACCCAATAATCAAAATTTGGTAATTTTTATTTGCTAAGTTGACATTTTTCAAGCAATATTATGTTGCTTCTACCTTTATCTCTTTTCTTTCTTTGTTTCATTGTACAGGTCAAGTAGTAGTGATGCAAAATTCGATATGATTATTGGTGCCATAGAGGATGTAGTAATGGGTTAGTAAATAACTACTATACATACTTGTGTGTGTGTGTATGTATGTGTGTGTGAAGAAGACATTAAATCATGATGTTTCCTCAGCAGCTGGTACTGTGGCAAAAAGCTCAGAAGTCCAACCTTTTCACTCACACTGTGCTCCAAATTAGGTTAATGTTATCACTGCTTCATAGTGGACACATTCCATAATCCATGAACAAAGTTTGTTGAAGCACTTCCACAAAATGACTGAACTATGTCTCTTTTTTGTTTCATTATTTAACGTCCGTTTTCCATGCTGGCATAGGTTTGACTGAGGTCTGGAAAGCCAGCGGCTGCATCAGGCTCCAATCTGATCTGATAAAAATCCCCCAAAGTTTCTAGCTGAGAACTTATTTTTGAAAACTGCAAAAATTTACCTAATTAATTTTGTAGTTTTTAATTATATATTATAGTGATATCCAGTGTCGCCTTACTGGCACGTGAACAAAACATTCGAGTGAGGTCGTTGCCAGTGCCGCTGGACTGGCTCCTGTGCAGGTGGCACGTAAAAAACACCATTTGAGTGTGGCCGTTGGGACTAAACTTAAGGCCATATGGTTTCTGTTGGCTGCACCCACTACATTCTCGGAGTGGTTGGCATTAGGAAGGGTATCCAGCTGTAGAAACTCTGCCAGATCAGATTGGAGCCTGATGCAGCCTTCTTGTTTGCCAGTCCTCAATCAAATCGTCCAACCCATGCTAGCATGGAAAGCGGACGTTAAACAATGATGATAAGTGATATGTTAATTTTACTGTCATTTCTTTTATATTTTTTATATTGATATAAGAAGAATCAGATATTGTATGCAAGAGAGATGACTACATTGGTATGAGCATGTGATACATATGGAAGAGAGCAATTCTATTAAGAAGTGCTAATTTCCACAGAGGAAATAGAACCTTTGGAAGAGGGAGATGTGGAAGGAAGTGGTGAAAATTGATCTCTTTCATTTCTAATTTCAAATCTTGCCAAGGTCAACTTAGCCCTTCTTGGAACAATGTAATAAATACCAGTCAGGAACCTAGAGTCAATCTTAACTGTACTCTCTCTCTCCACATTTGAGGCTTTATGCCTTTGCTAGAAATAAGTATCATCATCATTTAATACCTGTTTTCTATGCTGGCATGGGTTGGATGGCCTGACAGGAACTGACAAGGCCAGGGGCTGCACCAGGTTCCATCATCTGTTTTGGCTTGATTTATACTGCTGGATGCCCTTCCTAACACCAACCACTTTACAAGCATGTACTGGGTGCTTTTTACATGGCACTATCATCAGTGCTTTTTACATGATACCATCACCAGTGCTTTTTATGTGGCACCGTCACCAGTGCTTTTTACACGGCACCATCACCAGTGTAAGTAATCCAACAGCATTTTCTGAAATATTTCATTTAAAATACTTCAGTGTTTCTTTGTAATCATTATCTATCTCTCACTTGATTTCATATATTCAATGTTGCTTTGAAATATTGCTAAAATATGAAATTTATTGATATTCTACTTTCAGAGGAGGAATTTCAAATGTTACAGCATAATTTTTTAGAGAGATATTTTCATGAATTTATTGATACAGAAGAGAATAAATTCATTTACACAGATATACACAGAGAATATGTAAGTTGAATAGTTGTTTTGCTTTCTTCTATGAAATACACATTTGAAACTTATATATATATTAGGTTGAAGAAAAAGTTCGTGTGCAGTGTTAAAATAATGCTTTTTTATATATTTTTGTGGTGTGTGTGTTCATTCAGTTCATATCATGTTCAATGGTGACTCATGGCGCACAAACTTTTTCCCTCATCCTAGTACTATAATTCACACCAATTCAACCATAAATTAATCGATCATATTATTACTTTTCAGATAAACCTTGTGGAAAAATACCTCAGTGAGCGCCTTGTAAGCAAAGTGCCACAGTTTTCCATGTCTGAATTCATGCACCAGATGATGTAAGTTGCAAGCTTCAAGAATATGTCTGAATTGTTGAACAATTAAGGGTCACCAGTCTATTGATGTTGCATTGTATCCTGTTTCTATTACACTTTTTCTGTCCACCTAGCTATTAAAATAAACACTAGCGATCCTTGTCACTAACATCAATTGGTAGCCCTGGGTAGCTCTGCTGCTGCAGTGGGACCATGAGACATTGACTACTTCATTTCAGAAAAAGAGTACAGCAGCACTTTGAGCATACAAGTGTTTACTCTAAATGTTGTGATCATATGAAGCTCTGTTACTATTTAAATAAGCACTCATTGTGCCAAATAAAGGAAGCCTTAACCTGCTAAAAATAATAGCCAAATCTTCCTCAGATCACATCCCGTTTTCATACAAACAGAAGGACGTGCTGGATAATGTAGTTTTTGATAGACTGTATCTCAAAGAAAGAAACTAGTTAGTCACTGTTGGAGTAGCTTTAATTAAAACTTTGCTGGGTCAGGTCTAAACTGGATCAAACAATAAGTGCTTCCAAGATCTCAAATATCTGTAACTTGTTTCAATCATTAGACTGTAACCATGCTGGTGCACAATCTTCAAGAGTTTTTAGTTGAATGAATTGACTCCAGGACTTATTTTTTAATGCATGATACTTATTCTGCCAGTCTGTTTTGCTGAACAACATAGTGACAGGAATGTAAGTTAGCACACCAATACTGGTTGTGGAAGACAAAAATACAAAGACACACATTTATATGTGAATGTACATACATATATACCAGAGTAAGTACATAAATGTGAAACAAGGTGGAAAAAATAGTACTTGAATACCAGAGGTAGAGTAATATGCTTTATTCTTTTGTACTCTAGGCACAAGGCCTGAAATTTTTGGGTAGGGGGCCAGTTGCTTAGATCGACCCTAGTACACAACTGGTACTTAATTTATCGACCTCAAAAGGATGAAAGGCAAAGTCAACCTCGGTGGAATTTGAACTCAGAATGTAAAGACAGACAGAACACCACTAAGCATTTCGGTCAGCGTGCTAACATTTCTGCCAGCTATCTTAATAAAGCTGTAAAGACATCACAAAAACTGTTACTCGGAGCTTCACGTCAGATAATGACACACCTGTTTGATGGACAGTTTTGTCCAACGAATAGGAGTCTGGAACTCTGAGTAACAGTTTTTGTGATGTCTTTACAGCTTTATTAATAAAGCATATTACTCTACCACTTATATTCGAGTACTATTTTTCCCACCTTGTTTCACATTCATGTGCTTACTCTGGTGTAACCTGCTGTTTCTTAAGAAAGTTTGAGCAACTCTCCACAAGTAGGAAGAAGAAATAGCTGAAATATATATATATATGTATATATATATATATATATATATGACAGGCTTTCTTCTGTATCTTTCTACTGAACCTGGAATCATCATCAGCATCGTTATTTAACGTCCGCTTTCCATGCTGGCATGGGTTGGATGATTTGACTGAGGATTGGCGAGCTAAAAGGCTGCACCAGACTCCAATCTGATCTGGCAGAGTTTCTACAGCTGGATGCCCTTCCTAATGCCAACCACTCCGAGAGTGTAGTGGGTGTTTTTACGTGCCACCGGCATGAGGGCCAGTCACACGGTACTGGCAACGGCCACACTCAAAAGGTGTTTTTTACGTACCACACAGCCACACCTGGTAACAGCCATTAATAAACTCAGAACTACAAGGGATACACTCCCCAGCTTGTTCTCTCTTGAGAAATTTGGTAAAAACAGTGTTTTGTACTTGTTATCATCTGTAAAGCATTCAACTATGTCTGATATACCAGTCTCTCAGAGATTTCAACATGTAAATACAAAAAAGAAGGGATAGTTGCTGAGTAATCAGTATTTAGTGGATCCTTTTGGTTTTTAAATGTTATTTATTTCATTTTTGTATTTGGTTTGCGAGATTCTTGATGTGAACTTCTGTATTGAAACATTTTTTGTTTTTTGTATCTTGGGAGGGTCATTATGCCTTCACACACACTAGTTCGATTTTACTTCATTTATTATTATTAGTCAATTGAAGGTAGCAAGATGCCAGCGTTGTTAGCATGCCAGACAAAATGCTTAGCAACATTTTGTCTGTCTTTACATTTTTGAGTTCAAATGCTGCCAAAGCCGGTCCTAAAAAATTGTTGTTCCTCTGTTGAAATTGGAAACTGTTATCATTAGCCAATCGGTTAACCAATGTAACTAATAAACAATTGTTTGATTAATCATTTGGTCATAAATCAGTCAGCTAAATGTTTAACCAACTGACTAATAATAACAAAGAAGTGAAACAGAAACAGTGCATGTGTTTATTGGTATAATAACCCTCCCAAGATACAGCAAAATCTATTATTATTTTAGCTAATCCTTAAGCCTGTCTATTATTTCGAGGAGCATTTCATCTGAATTGGTTTTACTCTTCTTTCAGTGCTCGGAAGAATGAATTAGAAGGAGAAATATTTGAACTCTTACTTACGTTCAGTGATTTTCTCACATTCAAAGAAATGATTTTGGATTATAAAGCTGTGAGTGTCAGTCTATTATTTTCTTGAATATTTTAAGACAGTGAAAGTGTGTGGTTGAGTGGTTAGATTCCTCATCTTGTGAATTCAGTTCCTGGACCTGGCTGTGTGCATTCTGTTTATTTCATGCTGTTCTAGTTTACTCAGCTGTGTGCTGGTGCTACTCTTTCTCTCTCCCTACAGCTGTCACATCTTGGATGTGCCACTGGGTGAAGAGCAGGGGGTGCCTATAGGTGCTCTGTGTCTACATCAGTACCTAATACAATTAGTGAAAGCATGGTACATGTTACCTAGACATCTTTGTCTTTAAGAATGATTCTCTCTTATGAACCCTGTGGAGGATCATGGTCTAGTGGTTAGGATGTTGCTCTCAGTATTGTAAGATAGAGGTTTCAATTCCTGAACTGGGCAGTGCATTGCATTCCTGAGCAACAAACTTCATCTCATGTTGTTGCAGTCCACTCATCTGAAAATGAGTTCCTGCAATAGATGGGGAGTTGACCCTGTGATGGACTGGCTTTTACTTCAAGGAAGAGTTTATTTCAGTCCCCTTTCCAGTCTTGGAAACTGGGTTGATCTCTGTCCTCATGAGTTCTAGGGCTCATGGCAGACCTAAGTAAGTATTGTGGACCCTTAAGAATGCTAGGACTCAGCATTGCAAGCTAATAAAAGCTGGATGTAGAGTGCTCCCACTTGTCTAAGCATGGTGCTTATTTACTAACTGTTGGACTAAGCTATGAACTGGCAGTACTATGTCCGTTAACTCATTAGCATTCAGATTACTGTCTCAAATGTAATGCTTTTCTTTTTTTTTTTGTATTTATTGTTTTGAATTAATCATGCATGATCACGTAGCCTTTTGATTTTAATGATGTGATTGTTTACTTTTCAAATGAGATTGTAGGGAAAGTGTGAAAGTTTGGATCTCATTAGTTTGATTTTAAAAAATACATGGGTTAATAATAATAACAATGAAATCATTGTGTAGAGTGCTCAGGTGCACTACAACTCATCAAAGGTGCACATACAGTACATAGAATTATGTACATGAGTCATGATATACATGTTTGCATGCATATGGAGTGGGGGATATCAGGTGTAGTGTTGGCGAATTTCAGGAAGCATGGAGGTTTTAAAGGATGCAATGTCTCGGCAACTAACAACTTATGTAGGTAGTTTGTTCCATGCTCCAGCAACTCTGAGTGTGAAAATATGTTTCCGAAAGTCATGGGAGCTGTGCTGTTTTCTGACTTTGTAAGCATGCCCACATGTGTTGGTCAGTTGAAGTGTGCAAAGGTAAGTACAAATACACAAATTGTGAACTTTAACATTGAAACTCTTTGTCTCCGGCTCAAATATTATAGTTGTTTCATGTTCAGACTGGCCAGATCTGGTTTCTTGAACTTATGAGATTGATTCAAAACAATGTGAAGGAGTGGCGGTGTGGTAAGTAGCTTGCTTACCAACAACATGGTTCCGGGTTCAGTCCCACTGCGTGGCACCATGGGCAAGTGTCTTCTACTATAGCCTCGGGCTGACCAAGGCCTTGTGAGTGGATTTGGTAGACGGAAACTGAAAGAAGCCCGTCGTATATATATATGTATGTTTGTGTGTCTGTGTTTGTGCCCCTAGCATTGCTTGACAACCGATGCTGGTGTGTTTATGTCCCCGTCACTTAGTGGTTTGGCAAAAGAGACCAATAGAATAAATACTAGGCTTACAAAGAATAAGTCCTGGGGTCGATTTGCTCAACTAAAGGTGGTGCTCCAGCATGGCCACAGTCAAATGACTGAAACAAGTAAAAGAGTAATAAGCATTACATTTGATAGAATAATCTGAATGCTAAAGGGTTAAAACCATCACAACTATGTTAGCATAATGAAAAGGATTTTTTTTTTTTTTGAAATGATGTTTTTCTAAAGTCATGTCTTAATCTCATCTTTTTCTCCAGGCAAAAGAGGGACGAACTGTGGATTTAAGTGGCGGTATAATGGTTACATCATTTTCAAAAGAAGGCCCAACCTCTTAACTAAAACTGTCTTAAAAACCATCATTCATTTTAAGGGTGAGGTTAAACTTGTGCCAAGTACTGGAGTATTTCTTGTGGAACTAATCTTCTAAGAAAACAGTCCCAAAGTTGAGTCACTTGTAGCTGCCGAGATTATATATAGATGGAATGATTCAAGAAAGAACAATTGCTGCCAAACGATTTAACATTTATATTCATTTTTTTCAAAAAAGGGGTGGGGGCCATACACAACGATACGATATCCTACATTTATTGCATGGAAGTCAAATTTATGAAAAAAAAGTGCCTAATAAAATATTTACAAAAATATTTTACCTTCCTAAACTTAAATTTTCAAAAAAGGACTGAGTGGGGGGTTTAACTTCATAATGTTCAAGCCATAAATGAAATATAATAGAAATCATTGAATTAATGGCTGCATGAAGATTCAATTTGATATATCTGTGTAACTTTCAAATAAATTTTCTCTTGCTTTCTTTTATATATGCTAGTTAAAATAGGAAGATTTATACCAATATGAATGTTGCTGTTGTTTTGAGCAACTAGAGCAATGGAAAACAGGCATTAAATGATGATATTAATAAACCGTTAACCCTGTAGCATTTAAACTGGCCAGATTCAGCCTCTCACACTTACCCTACAATGTCATTCTAAAAATAAACAATCACATCATTGATATCTCAAAGCTATGAGATAATACAGGATTAATTCAAAGCAATGTGAATAAATAAACATGACATTTGACAGAATAATCTGAATGCTAAAGGGTTAATAGAAAAAAAAAATTCCAACTTACAAAGACATATATATATATATATTGTATTATATATATGATTTATTACTTTTAATTGGTTGTTTTAATACGTAAAAATTTTTTTCATACAGTTTCCCTCCTCTTTACAAATACAAATGTTTGGAAAGAATTTAGAAGTCTCTTCCAGATTACATTCCTCCAAGATCAACAAATTTGGACGTTTCACTTTAGTTCATCTGCACTTCTAACTGAACCAAGCGAGCATTTGTATCTCCGGGCAGTCGATATGGTAACATTCCAACAAACATAATCAGAGCTTTTGCTTTACTTCTCAATTGATTTAAACTCTGGAAGGATAAAAAAAAAAAAAGACTTTAGCATATTAAAATATCTTTCAGGCAAATTTTTCTAAAGTTATTGAAAGTTAATTGCATGCCTAAACTCCTTTGTTAAATAACCCCAGAACAATGCAAAGCAAAGTTGGCCTTGGTATGATTTGAACTTAGAGCACAAAGTTGGAACACTACCTGGCATTCTATCCAACTTTAATGACTGTCAATTTGCATAGGATTGATGGAACCACTGGAGCATTGGATGAGATGCCTTGCAGTATCTGATAAGAAAGTTGCTCTTGTTTGTATAAACATTACCATCACAGACCTAAAACAAAATTACTCTGTCAGTGCTGGTGCCATGTAAAAAGCACCTAGTACACTTTGTAAAGTGGATGGCATTAGGAAAAGCATAGAGCTGTAGAAACCATAGCAAAACAGACAATAGAACCTGATGTAGGACCTGGCCATACCAATGCCTGTTAAGCCATCCAACATATGCCAGCATGGAAAACAGATGTTAAATGATATCAATAAACCATTAGTATTTAAAATACCCAGATCCAGCCTCTCACACCCTTTGTGCTCAAACAATGTTGGCAATAACACTGGTGTCATGTTGTTTTGGCCTTAAAAGCAGTGGCCTTTTCCTTGCAGCACATTAGTAACACAATGAAGGAAGATTTGCATGCATGGGTAACTGCCAGTCTTCAACAACAAAAAAAACCCTGCCTAAACCTGCAGATACATGGCCTATTCTGAATGAAGGCCTTAGCCAAAACTTTATGTAATGTTAACTGGGGAACCCTATGTACTGACGTTTCTAGATTTACAGTCTCCCGAGGTCGCATCTTTTCATATATCTCACTTCTGTGATGTATTGAATGTGGTTTTGGGTGGATATTTCTATAACTAGATAGTCTTTCTGTGAAAGAGTGGTCTTGTTGTTTACTGTGAAAGCAACAATAAAGAAGTTTTCCACCTTATCTTGGATTCAACTTCTATAAAAGAAACAAAACAGACTATTTGTGTTTACAGTGACACCAGCACTGGAAAACTTCACCTCTGGCTTTTGGGAGCACTTTGTCCACTCCTTTCAATTTAAAATAAGACCAAAATATATTACATATTATTACTTTCATATTTTCTGTTTTATAAAACACTATCTTTCAGTTTGAATTATTCATTGCCAAGAACTATATCTTCCGTGCTTAAGAGAGGGATTGAACCCAAACTTCATTTTACACAATATCCATTGTTGTCACATGGACAAGATAGATGAAGGTATTGATACCCAGTTTAAAATAAAAGCAAAGTTGGATTTGGAAAGAAATGAGCCTGCTTACATAAAATATTAATAATAACTAAAACTAAACAAACAAACTAGTTTCTCAAAACCCAAAAGCTTTTCATTGGATCTTTAAAGGAAAAATAAAACAGTAACTTGTTTTTTACTGTTCTTATTCTAACTCGTGTCCATTGTCCAGAAATCTTTTGTCACTCAACGACACTTTTCGTCTTCGTGTGTGCTTTTGCTCCACTAAGTGGAGCAGAAGCACAGACACAAAGACGAAGGGTGTCGTTGAAGAAGTCACAGATGTGTGATGAAAGATTTCCAGACAATGGACAGGAGTTACAATAAGAACAGTAATAAATGAGTGAAGAACAAAATAGAAACATTTCATGCTAAATGTTTTGTTTTTTTATATACATAACCTTAGGACCATTACCAACGTTGCCTTCCTGGCACTTGTACCAGTGGTACGTGAAAAGACATTCGAGCGAGTTCGTTGCCAGTACCGCTGAACTGGCTCCTGTACAGGTGGCACGTAAAATACACCATTTCAAGCATGGCCGCTGCCAGTACCTCCTGACTGGCCTTCGTGCCGGTGGCACGTAAAGGCACCCACTACACTCTCGGAGTGGTTGTCGTTAGGAAGGGCATCCAGCTGTAGAAACTCTGCCAGATCAGATTGGAACCTGGTGTAGTCATCTGGTTCGCCAGTCCTCAGTCAAATCGTCCAACCCATGCTAGCATGGAAAGCGGACGTTAAACGATGATGATGATTATAGAAATAATTAAACAGATTTTTCAGAGTACAAGAAATAGAATCATTTCCATCATAGATAAGACCCTAGTGTTACATTCGTGTGAAAAAGAAAATGTAAAGTTAATGAGACAAACTTAATACTTTAGCAACTATTTAAGGCTTTGTTTGTCAAATACTAACAAATTCATTTTTTTTTTTCCATCTTTAGTTGCAAGTATGACTAGTCACATAGAAGGGAATCCTGTTCTGCTCTTATCCCATATCAAACAGCAGGTTGGCCTATTATCTCTGGCCACAGCAATACACCATTTAATAAAACAGCTAGCTAAAGAAAAATGTTACCCAGAAAAACACTCTTCATATACAGGTAACTTAACAGATACTTACAGCTTCCTGACCACTTCCCATAGCTTTGATTGGTCCTGGACTTTGAGGAAAAGACTTTCTATAGAAATATAGAAAAAAAAATTATCAAGAAAATGGAAAACTGAAGTCAATCACAAAATTAGGACAGATTTCATAAATCAACATCAACACTAAGCCTAACTAAAGAAGCAGAAACAAAATATCCCATGCCAGTGGCATGTAAAAAGCACCATCCAGCCACCCCACCCCAACTGGCTCCTGTGCCAGGAGCACGTAAAAAGCACCATCCAAAACTTGTTGATGCCAGCCACCCCACCCCAACTGGCTCCTGTGCCAGGAGCACGTAAAAAGCACCATCCAAATGTGACCGATACCAGTGCCGCCTGGCTAGATCCTGTGCTGGTGGCACGTAAAAAGTACTCACAACGCTCTTGGAGTGGTTAGCATTAGGAAGGGTCGTCCAGCTGTAAAAACAATGCCAGATCAGATTGGAGCCTGGTGCAGCCTCCTGGTTTGCTAGTCCCCACTCAAACCGTCCAACCCATGCCAGCATGGAAAACGGATGTTAAACAATGATGATGATGAAACTATTCTTTTATTTGTTTCAGTCGTTTGACTGCAGCCATACTGGCTTTAGTCGAGCAAATTGACCCCAGGACTTATTTTTTGTAAGCTTTGTACTTATTCTATCAGTCTCTTTTGCCGAACTGCTAAGTTACAGGGACATAAACACACCAACATAGGTTATCAAACGATGTTGCGGAGACAAACATACACACACACACATACTTACATATATATATATATATATATATGACGCGCTTCTTTCAGTTTCCATCTACGAGATCCACTCACAAGTCTTTGGTCAGCCCGAGGCTATAGAAGACACTTGCCCAAAGTGCCACACAGTTGGACTGAACCCAGAGCCATGTGGTTTTCAAACTCAAATCCAGGTTGAATTACAAATAAGGAATTAGGAATGCAGTAAAACAGGAAAAAACCCTCTTAATCCACATATTTGATACTGCAATAATAATCTTGACAATTAATGTCATCTTTTATGTTTTGTTTTACTCTATAAGTCAACAAGCTTATTATCAATCTTCCACAAATATTATGAATTAATTATGCATTATCTTGTAGCTTTCAGATTTTGATGATGTGATTGTGTATTTTTAGAATGACATTGTAGTGTAAGAGGCCAAGTTCGACCGGTTTAACATGAAACAATAGAATTTTGGGGCTTGATAAAATTAGTTTAAATGCTAAAGGGTGAAATCATTATGTAATAATACACAAATCGGTGAACATCAGACAGATTTACTTCCTTTTTGCATTTGGTTTTCACAATTCTTTATGTGAATTCATGCATGTAAGCAAATTTTGTTGTGTCAAGGGAGAGTCATTATGCTAATATTAATAGCACACACAGTGTTTCAATTTCACTCCTTTATATGTTAATGGGTTAAATGGATAGGTATTTAACCAATTAACTAATAATGAAGGAGTGGAATTGAACCATCATCACATCATCGTCATTTAACATCCGGTTTCCATGCTGGCATGGGTTGAACAGTTTGACTGAGGACTGGCAAGCCAGGAGGCTGCACCAGGCTCCAATCTTATCTGGCAAGGTTTCTACAGCTGGATGCCACTCCAAGAGTATAGTGGGTGCTTTTTATGTGCCACTGGCACAGGGGCCAGTCAAGCGGCACTGGCATCAACTACGCTCGAATTGTACTTTTTATGTGCCACTGGCATGGGAGCCAGTCAGACAGCAGTGACAATGACCACGCTCATATGGTACTTTTTACGTACCACTTGCACCCGAGCCAGACCAGTGACACTGACAACAACCACACTTGAATGGTCCTTTTTACGTGCTACCGGCATGGGACCAGTCAGGCAACACTGGCATCAACCACACTTGTATGCTGCTTTTTACGAGCCACCGGCACAGGAGTCAGTCCGGTGGGACTGGCATAGGCCACAGCTACGGTCTCACTTGGCTTGCCAGGTCTTCTCAAGCATAGCATGTCTCCAAAGGTCTCGGTCGCTTGTCATTGCCTCTGTGAGACCCAACATTTGAAGGACGTGCTTCACTACCTCATCCCAAGTCTTCCAGGGTCTATCAATATTGATATAATGACTTTCCCTAGACACAAAATTTGTTTCAATGCATAACTCTGATGAAGCATCTTGCAGAAAATAAAATTCATACAGATATTTTTGTTTTTATTCAGAAATCTTCATCACTCTTTGTGATTTATTGCGAAAGGTTTTGAATGTTATGTTTTTATAAAAATTGGATATAATGTTATAAACGTTTGTGACAAGATGGTTTTACATTAAAACCAGTAATAAAGAAATTCTCTTCCCAATCTCACAACCTTCCTCCCTTCAAATTCATTTCAGTCTCCATGAAGAATCCCCTGCTTGTATGGAGTTTATTGAGGCATATTTTCTATACCTGATGCCTTGTCTATTTCCAAGCAAGGTAACATTTCCTCATGGCCAGACATGTTTTTGCAGAGGATTGGAAAGGAATGACATTGTTTGTATGACAGTGACATTCATTTTATAATTATTATGCAATGTCAGGAAAAGAAGACACATGCGTGACAGGTTTTTTACAATTTCTACCTCCCAAATCCACTTACAAGGCTTTGGTTGGCCCAGGGCTACTGTAGAAGACACTTACTCAAAGTGTCAAACAGTGGAACTGAACTCGGAACCACGTGGTTGGGAAGCAAGCTTCTTACCGCACAGCTATGCCTGTTCCTAAAGAAAACACAAAATACAAATACAAGGCCAGTTATTAAAAATGCAAACTTACCTTGTTTGTCGGTAAATGGCATTAAGGATTTGCATTGTAGCTAATAGGATATCTGGTAAACATTTGCGAATCTAGAATAAATAAATAGGTAGTTAGAAAGATGACATATTGTATGAAAAAGAAAGAATGATATTGAAATAACAATAAAACTATGGTGAACGTATGTCAGATTGCTTTTTAATGATTCACAAAAGTATTTTACCTCATCTGAGAAATAATTGAAATTGGTGATGCTGTCTTTTACACAATCAACTTCTAACGGAACAACTTTCAATTTTCCAATCACCTGGAAGGATAAAGATTAATTTGATTAGGTAACAAATAACTACCTCTAGTATATTACAGGTACTAATTCACCAATGTTCTTCTAACAGAGTTATAAAAAGTCGAGACAGATTTTTTGAAATTATCCAAAATTGCAACCTTCCATTAAAATTTCTTCGATAATTTGGTTCTAAACACCAGCTTAAACTATGATAAAATCGTCATTTTAACGTCCACTTTTTCCATGCTTGCTTAGAGGCAGATCTTCTATAGCCAGATCTCTTTCCTGTTACCAACTCTGACTTGTCTCCAAGCAAGGTAATATTTCCTGATGCAGGACATTGGAAATGAATAATACTGCTTGTATCATCATCATTATTTAACGTCTGTTGTCCATGCTGGCATGGGCTGAAAAGTTTGACTGGGCTAGCAAGCTGGAAGGCTGCGCCAGGATCCAGTCTGATTTGGCATAGTTTTCAATGGCTGGATGCCCTTCCTAACACCAACCACTCCAAGAATGTAATGGGTGCTTGTAATGTGCCACAGGTATGGGTGCCACTTGCGTGACACCAGGGTGGCTTTACATGCCACCAGCACATGTACGAATTTGTGTGACACCAGTATCTGCCACGACTGCAATCTTACTCAGCTTGATGGGTCTTCTTTTCAAGCAAGACACAATGACAAAGCTCTTGGTCATTGTCTCAGTGAGGCCCAACACTCAAAAGGAGCTCTGCCACTTTGCCTCCATGAGGCCCAATGCTCAAAAGGAACTCAGCCACCTCGGCTCCATGAGTCCCAACACTTGAAAGGATGATAGTGACAAATCATTTTACAACCATCATGTGATGACAGGACAAAAAGACACAAACACACACATTCACATATATACATTTATTTACTTATATATATTCATATACACACACACATGATAGACTTCTTTAAGTTTCTATTTACTAAACCCCCTCACAAGACTCTGGCTAGCCTAGAGCAATGGCAGAAGAATTTGCCAAAGGTGCCATGCAATGGGACTGAACCCACAATCATGTGGTTGGGAAGCAAACTTCTTGCAGCATAGACATGTCTGCACTGATCTTTGTGATAAATTCTTCATTATTTTTAAAATTAATTGAATCAAAGGCAGCATATTTCAATAGAAGTATGATAACAAAAGGATTAAGTTTGTTGATTGTTCAGGCTTAGAGATGGAAAGATACTTCACTTCAGTTCATAGAAGAGAGATTAAGACAAAGACAAACCTCCAAGGCACCAGAGAGGTTGCCACTGTGATATTGGTCAAAGAAGGTCATCAAGTCTAACATGAGGAAGAAAGTATTGGTATTATCCCTTGTTGCATTATGTCCAAGTGACTGGTATCTGTAAAGAAAAACAACACACATACATGCATATATATATAGAGAGAGAGAGAGGGGGGGGGCTGAAAAGTTCCTGGCTTTGGGTAAAAGAAAATACAGGAGGATCAGTTAATTACGATTTTGTTCAACATATTCACCTCTCAGATTCACACACTTATTGCAGTGGTCCTTCAGTTTTTCTAAGCCTTGTAAAAGAACTTGGAAGGTTGGGCCTCCAACCAGGCATTTCACAATACCCTTAAAACCAGGAACCTTTCAGCAATCCCTTGTTCATCATCATTATCGTTTAACATCCGTCTTTCATGTTAGCATGGGTGGGATGGTTTTTACAAGAACTGGCCAGGCAGAAGCCTGCACCGGGTTTCTGTGACTGTTTTGGCAAGGTTTTTACAGCTGGATGCCCTTCCTAATACCAACCACTTTACAGTGTGGACTAGGTGCTTTTAAGTGGCACCTGCACTGACAGGGTCACCAAGTACTTGTAGACAGAAATATATATATAACTGAAATCAAATTCGATGACAACACCCCATGACTGGCATCTATGCTAGTGGCACGCTAAAAGCATCATTCAAGCATGATCGTTGCCAGGGCCACTGACTGGCTCCCGTGCCAGTGACATGTAGAAAGCACCATTCGAGCGTTGCCTTACTGGCACATGAAAAACAACATTCGAGCGAGGTCATTGCCAGTGCACGTTAAAAACACCATTTGAGCATGGCCGTTGCCAGTACCGCCGGACTGGCCCTCGTGCCAGTGGCAAATAAAAGCACCCACTACACTCTCAGAGTGGTTGGCGTTAGGAAGGGCATCCAGCTGTAGAAACTCTGCCAGATCAGATTGGAGCCTGGTGCAGCCATCTAGCTTGCTAGTCCTCAGTCAAACCATCCAACCCATACCAGCATGGAAAGTGGATGTTAAACGATGAGGATGATGATGATGGTACACACAGACACACACACACACACACACACACATTGGTATTGAGAAGTGCATCCAGAGTAGAAACAAAACCAAAGCTGAGATTAGAACTCAACACATCCTTGCAGCTCACCAGTTCTGATCCAACCCCTGCCATGATGGAAAGCAGATCTATGATGATGACACATACACACATGTGACAAGCTTCTTTGCAATTTCTGTCTAATAAATTCACCACAAGGCTCAGGGCTATAGCAGACGAGTCTTGCCCAAGATGCTGTACAGTGAGACTGAACCTGAAACCATGTGATTACAAAGTGGACTTAACTGCACAGCTTTGCTTGTAACTATCTTTTACTCAAAACATCAACATCTTAAATTTTAGTCAAGATATTTTCAACCAAAATGTCTCATACATTTTTTTTAGTCAATACACTAACTGCCACCTTTTCCATAGGAAGGAATCTTAACCATTCTCTAACCTAAGAATATTCATTAAAGAAACAAAAAACAAAGTGAAAAGTTTTTCCAATTGAATTTTTCACAACTTTTGTTAACCATTACCTTTATAACTTTAAAAAAAAAAAGTTTGTAAATCAAAATAGTTTTTCCAATCATACAATTAATAAAATTAATTATAGTCAATCATCACTCATATTCTGTCATGATATTTATCCAAAATAGTGTGTTGCTCTTAAAGCCATTCTCAAAAATTTAC
Source organism: Octopus bimaculoides (assembly GCF_001194135.2). NCBI lineage: Eukaryota > Metazoa > Mollusca > Cephalopoda > Octopoda > Octopodidae > Octopus > Octopus bimaculoides. Next base: position 36,024,689 of record NC_068983.1, on the reverse strand, counting down.
CATTATTTAATATGGCTTTAGTTCTATCACATACACACAAATATTCCAATTTCTTGTAAATCAAATTACACACACACACACACATATATATATACACACATAATAGAGAGCAGACTTTAATAAAAAAAAAATATTCATTTCCTGAAAAACTAGAATTAAAGAGACTAATTTAATGAAAATCTAATTTTTTACAAATTTTGTAATTCACTTATAGATATTTACAATTATTTTTACAGCTCAGCTAAAAATGTTAAAATAAAATGAAAACTAAAATAGGAAAAAAAAAAATCAATATAAATCTACTTCTTAATCATCTAATTTAATAAAGTTCATTGTAATCAGATGTCAATAATTCTCAGTAAGGGAGTTACAAATTAGTGATTGGTTGAAATCACATGACTAATTAAAGAAATTGTATGTGTGCTTCAGACTGCTTGCTTTAGCAGATTCTACTCCTACTTTACAGTTAGGAAAGTTAGTGGTTAAGAAAAAGCATCCAATTGTAAAATGTTTACCACCCTGCTTCTTCCACACGCTCATATATACACATGAGCATTTGAGTGTGTGTGAAGTGGTAAGTGTAGAAATCATCACTTGTGCTGGTTGGTGTAGAAAAATAGATACCGAATACCGACATCTTTTTTTTTTTTAATCAGATAAAAGCAAGCACAAATGCAAATGTTTTACAATGAAACTTCTGCTCATGTTAAGAAAAGATTAAAGTACTGTACTCATAAACTGAAGATTGTTACTGTTGCCCAATACACACACACACACACACACATCAGCTAAAAGCTATTTGATTGATAAAGGCCTTCACTTACTAACGCACACCAATCACCGATTCATAGAATCAGTTTCTTACCTCTATCTCTTCTAATTCTACTTCAGTGGCCTTCACTCACCATCATCATCATCATCATTAATGGCATGGGTTGGATGACTTGAAAGGAGCTGGCAAGGCCAGGCATTGCACCAGGTTCCACAGTTTGCTTTGGCATGGTTTCTGCAGCTAGATGCCCTTCCTAATGCCAACCACTTTAATGTACCGGCTGCTTTTTACATGGTACCATCACCAGTGCTTTTTATATGGTACCATCACCAGTACTTTTTACGTGGCACCATCACCAGTGCTTTTTATATGGCACCATCTCCAATGCTTTTTATGTAGCACCAGCACCAGAATTTTTTTTACATGGTACCACCACCAATGCTTTTTAAAGTACCACTGTGGTTTTAAGATATCAATTCTGTTGTGATGGGCTTATCTTCTTGAATACAGCAATGCACCACATATCTCTGTCCTTTGTCATTTCCTTCATAAGGCTCAGCATTTTGAGATCAGCCTTCAAACTCCAGTTCACAAACAAAGTTTCTTACCTCTGTCTCTTCTAATTTTACTGCTTGCAAAGCTCTCATTGCATCTTGCCATGGTCTTTCGCCATCTGGCACACACACACACAGAGCAGTATAAAAAGAAACCACCACCTGCTTTTTGAGTGTATGTCATGTTTTGGCAGAGTTTTTTTTCTTCTTTTTTTTATTAACAGTTAGATGCTCTTCCTATTGCCAAAACTTTACAACATGGACAGGGTACTAGAGCAGCTGTCTGCAACAGGACTAGAGAATCTACTTGGAAATGGATATATTACAATGGAGTGGTGGACCCTAATATGAAACATTAAAAGAAGCTTTAATACCTACCGTTGGGCAATGTCTAATGCCAAAGCTCGGAGTCTTTCTCGGTTGGACTGTGGTAAATTAGGTTGGGAAACAACATCACTCAGCAGTTTGTTTAATAAAATCATCACTTGATCATGTGACTGAAAAATAATTATTTCACATTTTGCAATGGTAATTTAATATAATGATCTCTTTCAAGAAAGCACAAGACTAAAATTTTACAGGACAAAATAGAGCTTATTTAATCAATACTGGTATCTAACTGGTATTGGTTTTCCAGTGTTTAAGGTCAAAATATCCTTTACAGTTTTTACCAATAATCTGAAGCATTTCATAAATGCTTTATGACAGAGAATAGCATCAACCAGAAAATAAAACTTGTGTGCATGTGTGTGTATATATATATATATATATATATATATATATATATATACAGGGGTTGGACAAAATAATGGAAACACTTAGCATCATAATTTTGAAATATCTATACAATCATCAAAAGCTTGTTTATTTTTATGTTTTTTTTATTTATTATTAGTGTTGCTTAATATGTTTTGCTAAAATTGCTTTTTCTTTTCAGATATCATCAGGAAAAGGTAATTAAAATTCATTAAAATGACAGATCTATCGGACTTTCAAAGGGGTCAAATTGTTGGTGCTCGTATGGCAGGTGCTAGCGTAATGAAAACAGCTGAAATGTTTGGTGTATCAAGAAGTACTGTTTCGAAAGTAATGACAGCCTTTGAGAAAGAGGGAAAAACCTCCTTGTCAAAACAAAACTCTGGAAGAAAACCAAAACTTTCAGACAAGCACAGCTCCCAAAATTACTGCAGAGCTTAATGACCACCTCAAGAACCCAGTTTCCACAAAAACTGTTCGCCAGGAGCTGAACAAAGCCGGATTCCATGGGAGGGCTGCAATCAGAAAACCACTACTTTCAAAATCAAACGTTGGAAAGCATTTAGAGTGGAGTAAAAACCTACGGAATTGGTTCCTAGAGCAGTGGAAGACTGTTATTTTCTCGAACAAGTCATCCTTTACTCTATTTCCAACCACTGACCTTCTTCCAACTGTTAAACATGGAGGATGATCTGTGATGATCTGGTGGGCTAAAGCTTGGAAATCTGCCAGCCCAATGGTTTCCCTTCATGGCAGAATTAATAGTCAAGGCTATTTAAGCCTTTTATCTGGTCAAATTCATCCTGTCGTTGCAGAACTATTTCCGGAGGGAAACACAATCTTTCAGGATGATAATGCACCAAATCACACAGCTAAAGTTGTTACTGAATGGCACGAGAAACATTCTAGTGAAATTGAACAGTTATTTACATCTGATCACCACATTTTCCATTTATATACATCATCCACTCCCATCTCTCTCTTACACACACACACACACATACTTCCAACCTTTACCCAACCTTCTTTTGGTTCTTCTGTCACCACACTCTCTCTTCTATTCACCTTCTTGAACATGTTAACTTAGGTGTCAGTTCTCATCACCATCGTCTTAGACTGTAAGATGATTCAAGATGTATTGAGAAATTAAAAGACTCAGGTAGAAATAACTTACATGTGCTAAGTCATATAATTTAACAGCTTCTTCAAAGAAACCTTTATCCTGGGTACTTTTTGCCACTAATTTTATAATGTCTTCACTGTCAGCTTGGAATTTGTCGATTGCTCCAGGCTACAAAGAGAAGGGAAAAGAAGTCTTGACTTAATCATTAAAATTTTGAATGAAATTTAATTCAAAGAAAACATAACTATTCCTTTTTTTTGGAACAGTGTAGCTTGAAGTTGATAAAGCTATAAATTTATCAACCCCAAAAAGATGAAAGGCAAAGTTGACCATGGCAGAATTTGAACTCAGAATGTCAAGACAGGTGAAATACTGCTAAGCATTCCACCCATCGTTCTAATGTTTCTTATTTCTTTATTGCCCACAAGGGGCTAAACATAGAGGGGACAAATAAGGACAGACAAAGGGATTAAGACGATTACATCGACCCCAGTGCGTAACTGGTACTTAATTTATCAACCATGAAAGGCAAAGTCGACCTTGACAGAATTTGAACTCAGAACGTAACGGCAGACGAAATACCACTAAGCATTTCAGCGTGCTAACGTTCTAATGTTTCTGCCAGCTAGCCACCTTAGAGCATGTAAATATTGGGTTAAAAAAATCCCTTTTGGAGAGAAAAAGGCCACCTGTAGGGTCCATGTCTCATTGGCAGCCTTTGACTTTTCTACCCAAAGGGTTTTTTTTTAAAACCTAACATTTACATGTTTATTTATAGCTTTATCTGCTTCAAGACACTGTTCCAAAAATGACTAATTTCACATTCTCTTGAGGCTTATAAATTCTTATGACATCAATAATTAACAAATATTTATTTAAGAAAAGAAATAAAAGAGAGCACTTAACAAAAATTTAAATGACAAAAACACTTTGATAAACTTACCAGACGAATACCATCTTGATTGAGTTTACCCAGCATCATTTCAAACTGGAAAGAAATCATTGAAAAATATCAATCAAAAACAAACAAAATATTCATTGGTTTTATTCAACAACACCAGAATTGATGTTTGTATAGGAACATTGGTGATGGATGGAACTGGTCTACTATGTAACTTTATTCTTTTACTTGTTTAACTGCCTTAAAGTGTGTTGGTTGAAGAAATTGACCCTAGGACTTATTCTTTGTAAGCCTAGTACTTATTTTATCAGTTTGTTTTGCTGAACCGCTAAGTTACAGGGACATAAACACACCAACATCGGTTGTCAAGCGATAGTGTGGGGACAAACACAGACATACAAATACATATATAAACAATGGGCTTCTTGTAGTTTCTGTCTACCAAATCCTCTCCCAAGGCTTTGGTCGGCCCAAGGTTATAATAGAAGACACTTGCCTCAAGTGCCACACAGTGGGGCTGCACCCAGAACCATGTGGTTGGGAAGCAAGCTTCTTACCACACAGACACTCCTGCACCTATTTATTTTTATTTTTATTGATAAAGTGGCAAACTGGTAGAACTGGAAACACATCAGACAAAATGCTTAGCATCATTTCTTCTAGTCCTTTACATTCTGAGTTCAATTTTGCCTTTCATCCTTTTGTCAATAAAATAAAGTACCAGTCAAGCACTGAGGTTTATTGCATTCAACTAATCCTCTCCTCCCCTTAAAATTGCTAGCCTTGTACCAAGAATGATGGTATTTCTATATTGCTCTCACTTTCCTTTCCCAAACTTTCAATTACATCTAAACATCTATTAATCTTCAATTCCTCTAAGTTGCTGGGGATGACTTGGCACGCGACTATATCAGGTTCATACTGCCTGGATAGGCAAGGTAGGGAGTGCCTAGCTTGAATAAAATAGATTGATAGTAACATATTTCTTTTATGGCAAAATATGCACCTAATTCAATAAAATTATGAAGGTTACTCTGATTACTATGCATAAAATGTAAAATACCTTATTTTTTTGTAGATTAGGTAGGCATAATTCACCCCTGCCTTTCAATCCCAGTATTAAAACGTGCTGCGTACATTCTTACAACAACGTTTTCTTTATGCGCTATAAAAGCAGAAGTAATTCTGCCTTCAACTCAGTCATGCGCCTGAGTAATTACTGACGGCATGTGCCTGGACTATATCAAACAAGCAGATTAAAAGCAAAATAATAATTTCTAAGCTAGGCTTAAGGCCTGAAATTTTGGAGGAAGAAATTATTCAATTAAATCACCGTCAGTACTTGACAGGTATTTTATTTTATCAACCATGAAACAATGGAAGGCAAAGTTGAGCTCAGCATATAAAAGGACAAAACTAAAAACCAAGCAGTTTTAAAAATGATTTCTAGCTTTGACACGAAACCCATAAGTTTGGCAAGGAGAGTATACTAGATTCAGCCAACACCAAAAGTGACTGGTACATTTTTTTCATCACCTCGCAACTCTAGTTGGTGTGAAACTCTGAAAATAAAGGGAGTTAACTAAATACAATGAGATATTTAATCCAGCAATCATGCTTCTGCAATTGACCACCAAGAATTTGAAACTTGTTTAACCCCAGGTCTGATCTAATCAAGCAGAGTTATGACTAACAGCATTTCAGCCATGAGCAGTACATCTTATTTTCAGGCGTAATGTATCTAGAACTACATTATTCAAGGTGTCTGCTTTAAATATAACAAAGTGTCATTAGAGGGAGAGTTGGCTGCTATATCTAGCAGGTTGAGCAACCATGTAGTAGAGGATAAATTGTTAGCTCCTTTTAAGATTTAATGACATAAAAGAAGGGGAGCATATAATAATACTATCAAACAAAATAAATGATTAAGTACTAACCTCTTTAGTTTCAAAAATAAGTTCTGTCACACAAGACATGAAAAGGTTTCCTTCAGTGGATGACTTTATATTCCTTGAAAAATAGGAACAAAATAAAGGTAGACAGACAGACAGACATATCAATGCTTTTTTATATCAAGTTATAAAACAATTTGACATTAAACTGATCAATTATCAATACTTTTTGTAGAATACATATTATTCTTTAACAAGTGTTGACATTAAAGAGTAACACACACAAACACATCATCATCATCATCATTTAACGTCCATTTTCTATGCTAGCTTGGGTTGGACGGTTTGACTGAGGTCTGAAGAGTCAACGGCAGCACCAGGCTCCAATCTGATCTGACAATGTTTCTACAGCTGAATGCCCTTCCTAACACCAACCACTCCGAGATGTTTTTTACATGCCACTGGTACAGGAGCCAGTTAGGTGGGCCGGGCATCGATCACATTCGGATAGTGCTTTTTACATGCCACCGGCACAGGAGCCAGTCAGGGGCACTGGCATCGACTACGTTTGGATGGTGCTTTTTATGTGCCACCAGCACAGGAGCCAGTCAGGTGGCCCAGGCATTGATCACATTCGGATAGTGCTTTATACGTACCACCGGCACAGGAGCCAGTCAGGGGGCACAGGCATCGACCACTAGTGAATACAGTATATGATGTTAAATAAGCCAAAGAGAACATGCTTTTTGTTGTTGCCATTCCTTATTCCATAATGGCATAGACTGGAGTCAAGCTGTAGTCATGGATATCATACACCAAATCTAGATACAGACATGGCTGTGTGGTTAAGAAGTTTCCCAACCACAGGTTTTTAGGTTCAGTCTCGCTATGTAGTACCTCAGACAAGTGTGCAGGTTGAATTCTCTTACAAAACACACTGTAAAGATAAAGCCTGCAGTAGCAACCCAACAACTTCAAAGTTATGCGGCAGATACCGGTGTCATGCAAATTGGCAGGTAACCGCACCCTGGTGTCATGCAAATGGCACCCATGCCGGTGGCACATAAAAGCACTCAGAGTGGTTAGCATTAGAAACGGCATCCAGCCATAGAAAACCATGCTAAATCAGACTAGAATCTGGTGCAGCCTTCCAGTGTGCCAGCCCAGTCAAACCGTCCAACCTGTGACAGCATGGACAAAGGACATTAAATGATGATGATGATGATGAAATATGTAATTGAGTGTGTTTGTATATAATCATCATCATCATCATTTAATGTCCACTTTCCCATTGCATAATAGGGTGAGACAGAATTTGTTGAAGCAGATTTTCTACAAGAAATGCCCTTCCCATTACAACCCCTCAACTGCTTCCAAGCACAGTAATATTTCCCCAAGGCAAAACATGTTTATCAGACAAAACTGGAAACAAAAAACATTGCTTGTATGACAGTGAAGTTCATTTATAACCATCATAAGAGGGGGAAGGGAGAAAAAGAGATGATGAACATAGCAATTTACCGCAAGAAAAAGAAATATTGGAGAGCTTCTCGTGGATCTGTGGCTTCAAATTTTCGTGTGTACATCATGACGAGACGAGCAAAGTTCAGTCGGCGTTGTGGTGATGGATCTGCAGGATCTTGAGTTACTGCATAGCAAAACAAAATACTTTAATAGATATATATATATATATAATATACATTTGACGGATATTCGTCCTCATCTTGTTTGTTGTTAACACAACATTTTAGCTGATGTACTCTCCAGCCTTCATCAGGTGTCTTGGGGGAATTTCGAACCTGGGTTCTCATTCCTAAGGTATTTTTCCGATATTATTATCATTATTCAGGTCACTGCCTGGAATCAAACTTGGAATCTTGGGGTTAAGAGCATGGGCTACTAACCCCAAGATTCCAAGTTTGATTCCAGGCAGTTACTTGAATATAATAATAATAATTCTTTTTTACTCGTTTCAGTCATTTGACTGCGGCCATGCTGGAGCACTGCCTTTATTCGAGAAAA
>NC_068983.1:35993294-36016320 GCF_001194135.2 Octopus bimaculoides | reverse complement strand
ATATATATATATATATATATATATATATATATATATAAATTCATTCTACAAAGCTAAGTAATCAATAAAGTCAATTATCTGAATTTACATGATTAGAAGTTGTTGCTGTTATCTAGCATCAAGCCAACTCTGACTAAGTATCATCATCATCATCTAAAATCTGTTTCCCATGCTGACATGGGTTGAACAGTGTGATAGGAACTGGCAAGCTGGAGAGCTGCACCAGGCACCAATTATCATTTCAGCATGGTTTCTACAACTGGATGCTCTTCCTAATGCCAACCACTTTACAGAGTGTACTGGGTGCTTTTTATGTGACACCAGTGTTTTATACATGGCACCAGCATGGGTGTCTTATGTGGCACAAGCACAAGGATCAAATGTGTTCCAGCTCTTCCTTTTGTTAGATAAAATGTCCCTAGTGCTTTGAGAGGCCACCTGGAGACCACGTTACCACTATTTCGTTCTTTGCAGCTCCACCTGATCATTTCACGTTTTCTCCTAAATGTGAATAACCAAGTAGCTCCTCTACAAGAAACCTGCTCAGCCCAAAGTGCCCCCACTCAGGGTTCATAGTCTTGTAAGCTGCATGGTCTCCTTACTAATGCTGGTTGCTTGATAAAAGCACCAAGTACACTCTAAAGTGGTTGGTGTTAAGAAGGGTATCCCGCCATAGAAATCATACCAAAGCAGACACTAGAGCATTTTAACTCCACAAACAGACAGATACATGGTTTATGGCACACCAGTAAGTCTGTTGCTATTTTCCTGCTTCAAATTAGAGCTGGCCATGTTTTAAAACATTTACATTAAAAACTTAGGCCTGCTGGACTGGCTCCTGTGCAGGTGGCACATAGAATACACCATTTCGAGCGTGGCCGTTGCCAGTACCTCCTGACTGGCCTTCGTGCCAGTGGTACGTAAAAGCACCCACTACACTCTTGGGGTGGTTGGTGTTAGGAAGGGCATCCAGCTGTAGAAACTCTGCCAAATCAGATTGGAGCCTGGTGTAGCCATCTGGTTCACCAGTCCTCAGTCAAATCGTCCAACCCATGCTAGCATGGAAAGCGGACGTTAAACGATGATGATACTGATGATGAAAGACCTTAGTAACTAACAGATGTCTGCAGAGAACATTCTGTAGAATGCAACTAAACAAAAATTTAGAACAATATCAAGTTTCATTTTTTTTTTTTGTTTCTTTTTCCTAAAAAAGCTAAATTTATCAGCCAAAAGCTGAACTGCTTCAAATATAAAAAGAATAGCATCACAAACAGAAGAGCAGAATGAAACAATACTTACAGAGAGCAACTTGTGTTGAGGATGGAAGCAGTAACAGTTTCAGTTCAAACAATACTAAAGCAACATGGACAGCATGACAGCGTAGAGCATCGATACGAGAGAGGAACTCGAGAGCAGCTTCAAACTGACATGTAAGGAACAAGACTTGGAAATAGAGGTATGGTTGTTGGTAGGCGTTAAAGTGACTTTCACCTAAAACAGAACAATAAATCATTACTCTTTTGCTTCAGTCATTTGACTACAGCCATGCTGGAGCACTGCCTTCAGTCAAAAACAATCAAGCCCAGGACTCATTCTTTGTAAGCCTAGTACTTATTCTATCAGTCTCTTTTGCTGAATCGCTAAGTTACGTGGGCCTTAAACACACCAGCATCGGTTGTCAAGCGATGGTGGGGGGGACAAACACAGACACACAAACATATACACGTAGATATATATATATATGACGAGCTTCTTTCAGTTTCCATCTCCCAAATCCACTCACCAGGCTTTGGTCGGCCTGAGGCTACAGTAGAAGACACTTGCCAAGGTGTCACGCAGTGGGACTGAACCTGGAACCATGTGGTTGGTAAGCAAGTTACAAGTTAAAATGCATAAAAACACATGCATGTTAAAGCAAGAGATGGTACAATAAAGTACAGAATGATGTGCAACTGTAAAATATAACAAGTGACAGGATGGTATACCATCCTGTTTTCTATAACAGTCACCAGGCTTGAAGTTTGGAAGGAGGAGGCTGATCAACTACACCAACCTCATCGCTCAATTGGTACTCGTTTTATGAACCCACCTAAAAGGTAATGAAAGGCTAAGTCAACCTTGGCAGAGTTTGAACTCAGAAATGTAAAGACAAATGAAATGTTGCTAAGTATTTCGTCTGATGTGCTAATGATTCTGCCAGCTCACCATCCTATGTGGTTTATCAATATCAACAAGGTATCATGTACACTGATGAAGCAGAAGCAATGTGGGAGTTGGGGTGTTGTTTAGCCTCGCCAAACCACTAAGTTACAGCTATGCAAACACACCAATAATAGTTGTCCAGCAGTGATGGAGGACAAACACAGACATAAACACTCACACCTAAGATAGGCTTCTTTCAGTTTCTGTCTACCAAATCCACTGACAAGGCTTTAGTCAGCCCAAGGCTATAGTAGCATCCTTGTTTCTTTCTGTGTTCCTTTCTGTTGAAGAGCGTAGGCTCAAAACGCTAAAGACTCTCTATTCTCGAGTGTTATACTAATACATCCATTTTTTGTCTACACCACCTGTCTTCGTCTGTTGGTTTTTCATGAATTCTTCCTATAGTTGGAGATACTTGCCCAAAGTGCCATGCAGCCAGGACTGAATTTGAACCATGTGATCAGGAAGCAAACACCTTACCACACAGCCACACCTGCACCTACCAGTACTGGTGATGGAGAAAATGGTAGTGGTAGTAGGTAGTGTCTTACCATATTCTTCATACAATAAAGACTGTAGTTTCTGGAGTGTGTATTGATCTTGGCCAGATGGATCCACTTCAAACTGGATCTGGCAAAGCTTCAACCATAGGTAATCTTCTGTTTTATCTGCAATTTCTGCATGTGCTTCTAATGGATCTGACTGGCTGATAACACTGTACACAGCTCTGTAAAATATATAGACAAGATGTGAAATATACGAGACAGAAAAGCAATACTGACTGAGCAAATTTGAGAAAGATAGATGGTGCTGTAACTACATCATAAGCAAACCAAATGTGGGGCATCTACCTACTAAAGATAGTAATAAAATATCCCTAAAATCATATTCTATTCTCCTAAAGCAAGGATATAATGGAATATGTAGTCTTGGCTATACAAAAGATAGGCTGTTTATGGTTGGTTATCACCATCATCCTTAGTTTAATACTGAGGAGGTTTGGCTAAGTGCGTAATACAAAATTCTTTTCACACCTTGGAGTCTCTACATAGTTGCTTAACCTGCTAGAAACAGCAACCAAATCTCCCTTAAATCCTTCTGTACAGGTTTATGAAAAAAAAAAGAAAAAAAAGAAAACATCAGATAATGTAGTTCCCATGCTGTTAACATAGAATTTTAATTGAATGTTTTTATTTAGATCACTTTAAAACAGGGATTTTGTATTAAAGAACTAGAGGGTAGTATCAGGTGCATTGGTATCAAAATAAATGTTCTTATATATATAAGGACCAATCCTCTCAAGCTGTGACCAAATCTTGCTACTTCAATGGTTTCACGACAATGTAGCTTCACATTTCCCTCAAACGCAATATACAGTTGATGTTTCGTGCAGAGTAAACTACCTTTTAGTCAAAAATTTCATAAAATTCTTCCATCTGTTTTACAATTTATTTAAAAATAAACAAAATTTAACAAAACAAGCCAACAACAAAATAAAAAATATAAAAACAAGAATATTAAACCCAAAATGGTAGTTACCTTTTGTAAGAGTCAGAGCTATTTTTGATGGTTCTGCGGTAATAATGACGAACTTTGGTCTGTGTGCTTGGCCCAAGGCTATAAATAGACAATACATGGAGTCAGTTTAATATTACAACTGCATGTGTGTGTGTGTGTGTGTAAAAGCAATAAACATTAGCAAGAACAAGAACAAATTTTGACACAGGAAAGAAAAATATAAGGGGTGGTGGTGAGAAAAGGAAATAAATGTTGGAAGGAAAGAGAAAGGGAGGAAGACAAAAAGTAAGAAACAAGGAGGAATGCTGTCCTATGGGATGGGGAGTTTGGAAGGGAAGATGTGGGTGTATAGATGCATATATATATCAGAGTGTATTTGTATCTGAAAGTGGGGAAGAAGGGGAATGTTGTGTGTGTGTGTGTGTGTGTGTGTGTGTAAAAAAGACAAGATGGTTAATGAATAGAAATATCTGTTGTAAGTTAAGGGTGTGAGTATGCAAGGGAGATGTGGCCAAATGGTGTGTGAGTGTGTGTGGAAATTGTGTGGAGAATGTGTACAACCGGCACTCTGTCAGTTGTGATAAGGGTTCCACTTGATTCAATAAACGGAACAGCCTGCTCATGATATTAACAGGCAAGTGGCTGAGCACTCCACAGATACACATATCCTTATCATCATCATCGTCGTTTAATGTCCGCTTTCCATGCTAGCATGGGTTGGATGATTTGACTGAGGACTGGCGAACAAGATGGCTACACCAGGCTCCAATCTGATTTGGCAGAGTTTCTACAGCTGGATGCTCTTCCTAACGCCAACCACTCTGAGAGTGTAGTGGGTGCTTTTACGTGCCACCGGCACGGAGGCCAGTCAGGTAGTGGTGGTGCAGGTGGGGCTGCATGCGAGAAAGATGCAAATGGAACAGAAGGATAAAGTGGATAATTCTAGAGCAGGCAGGAACCTCTACCAAACAAAGGCGAAGAATTTCAAGTGGGATGAAAAATACAGAAAATAATTCTTTGAAAATTGTCATTATTTCTCTGCAATTATATATATATAGAGATGCGGGTGACACGTAAAAGCACCCACTACACTCTCTGAGTGGTTGGCGTTAGGAAGGGCATCCAGCTGTAGAAACTCTGCCAAATCAGACTGGAGCCTGGTGTTGCCATCCGGTTTCACCAGTCCTCAGTCAAATCGTCCAACCCATGCTAGCATGGAAAGCGGACGTTAAACGATGATGATGATGATGATGATGATGATAAAAAACAGAAAACTTCTACAGTAAATATTCATGCTATATTACTATTTACTTTTCACTGTACTACTAATTGCTTATGTATATAGTCATCAACAGGTGCAAGAGATCTCATCTACAGGCATAAATATATACATATATTAGAAGGCCTGCAGGATGAGAATAAGCAGTTAACATGTAACAATAGATCTAACAGGGACAAACCTTCTGTCATTCTTCATATATTCTGTAATAATTTCTGGGAAATCTTTTAACTGCTGGCTGAAATATTAAGAAAAAGAATAAAATATACAATTATATTGATTTAATTGTTTGTTTATATACATATCTAAATCATCATCGTTTAACGTCCATTTTCCATGCTGCGAGACTGGCATCGACCACGTTCGGATGGTGCTTCTTACATGTCACTGGCACGGGGAGCCAGTCAGGCAGCACTGACAACAACCCACGCTTGAATGGTGTTTATTACATGCCACTGGCACAGGTACCAGTTAGACGGGACTGGCATCAGCCACAAATACAATTTCCATTTTGATTTCGATCCTGATTTGTTTTTATTTATATATATATATATATATATGTGTGTGTGTGTATGTGTATATATATATATATATATATATATATCATCATCTCATTTAACGTCTGTTGTCCATACTGGGATGAGTTGGACAGTTTGACTGGGCTGGTACACTGGAAGGCTGCACCAGACTCCAGTCTGATTTGGCATGGTTTTCTACGGCTGGATGCCCTTACTAATGCCAACCACTCTGAGAGTGTAGTGGGTGCTTTTTACGTGCCACCGGCACAGGAGCCAGTCAGGTGGACCTGGCATCGGCCATGTTCAGATGGTGCTTTTTATGTGCCACCGACACAGGGGCTAATAAGGCGGACCTGGCATCGGCCACGTTCAGATGGTGCTTTTTATGTGCCACTGGCATGGGAGCCAGTCAGGCAAACCTGGCATCACCCACATTTGGATGGTGATTTTTACGTGCCACCGGCACAGGGAATAAAACACCAATACTGGGTAGAATCAACTACAATCCAATCCACCAGTTACCTCAGGTTGTTCACAACTCTTTCTCTAAAAAGCAATATTAAACCAGTTGTGTTAATAACATCCAAGATACTCACCTACTTTTGTTAACAACTTCCTGAACTGCATCTAAGTCACCACAACGGAGACAATAGTAAATCACAGCCCAGACTGGATGACCATCTAATAATCCATCCTAAAAATAGATTTAAAACAAAGAGAAATCATCAATTTTTAACATCTATCTTCCTTCCTGGCATAGATTGGACATTTTGACAGGATCAAATAGACTGTCTTGAGTTTCATGGTTTCTACACACACAAACACACACACACAAGGCTTCTTTCTGTGTCTATCTCTCAAATCCACTCTTAAGGCTTTGACTGGTCTGGGTTTAGAGCAGAAGACATTTGCTCAAAGTTCCACACAGCAGGACTGAACCTGAAATGATGTGTTTGGGAAAGAAACATTATTTTTCAGCAAGTTTAAATGAGTAAAATATACTGATTTGAGTTGGTTAGGGAAAAATTCCAATTCCCTGTAACAGGATTTGAAATAATGAGTTATGTCTTAAGTAGCCTTGCACTTCACTGAAGAGTATAATATACTCTTGTGAATGAAAGAGTACACTCTTTCATTCAATATGACTCTCACTTTGGCAAAATAGAAATGAGAGTGGCTGGAATGAACTGTGGAATGACCACATCTGTCAGGATCCAGCTCAATAACAATACTGGAATTCAGTATTTCAAACTATTGAAACATTGAATTATGCAATGATCTCATTACTTACAGAGGTGAGGTGTTACCTAAACATGGTACTTATTTAAAGTTAGATGAACTGAACTAGCAAAGTTTAAGTATCTTGTCTACAGACAGTGTTTAGTGATTGGAGAGAGAAACATCAATCTTTGACTGATACTCTAACTCATCATCATCATCATCGTCTAACGTCTGCTTTCCATGCTAGCATGGGTTGGACGATTTGACTGAGGACTGGTGAGCCAGATTTTCTGGCAGTTTCTACAGCTGGATGCCCTTCCTAACGCCAACCACTCCGAGAGTGTAGTGGGTGCTTTTACGTGCCACCCAGCACGAAGGCCAGTCAGGAGGTACTGGCAACGGCCACGCTCGAAATGGTGTATTTTACGTTCCACCTGCACAGGAGCCAATCCAGTGGTACTGGCAACGATCTCGCTTGAATGTCTTTTCACGTGCCGCTGGCACAAGTGCCAGGAAGGTAACGTTGGTAACGATCACGCTCAAATGGTGCTATTTACATGCCACCGGCACGGAAGCCAGACAGCTGGTGCTCTGGTAACGATCATGCTCGGACGGTGCTCTTAAACCTTTTTCATTCATGACCCCATTTTTCACAACCCCAGGTATTAAATATGCATTTGTGAAATAACATATAAACTGAAATTCAACTGTTTGAATTTAATTTTCATGACCCCAAATGGGGTCATGACCCATAGTTTAAGAAGCGCTGCTCTAACTCATTGCTGATTCTCTCATGGTTTCATATAAAGAAAATATGTAATTACTTCTCCGCGCATTGGTGTAGGGTATTTAACATTCAAGAAACTCCTTATCAAACTGTAGGTACCAGGTTTGCCTCCACGCTTGGCCTTGTATAAATTCTCATACACCATAGTTGTGACATATTTTACATACCTGAAAAGAATCGAATAATGATCCCATCATCATTAACAGCAGCAACAAACAAAAAAAATAATAAAAACGAATTTGAAAATTAATTAAAATTAGCAAAAACGAAGTTTAATTATTGAAGATTTCAACTCACATGTGTTCAAGGTATTTTCTAGCTTGACCTACAAATGCTTGGAGCAGTTTCTTATCCTGTCGAGGTGGACCAGCACTAGATGTTACCATTGGAACATTTACCATGAATTCAACCATAGACCACAATTTATCGATTACCAGCTGAAATATATATAAAAAAAAAAAAATAAGGTCAACCAATTTCTATGATAATGATTTCAACTTCCTTCTCATATAATGATTAAAGGACTAAGTTGAGAATTGAAATCATTCAACTGATCGTCATTATCATTTCAGTGCTTGAACATCAAGTTTTTCATGCTTACATGGCTCTGGTAGAATTTGTTGAGACAGATTTTCTACAGCCAGATGCCTTTCCAGTTGCAAAATTCTCACTTGTTTCCAAGCAAGGCAATATTTCTTCGGGAACAAATGGTGCTACCTGTATGACAGCGATACTTGTTTACAACTATGATGTAATGTCAAGGCATGGAGACACAAGCACACATAGCCTATTCATCATTTAACGTCCGTTGTCCATGCTGGCATGGGTTGGACAGTGTGACCAGAGCTGGCAAGCTAGCAGGGCTACACCAGACTCCAGTCTGATTTGGCATGGTTTCTAGAGCTGCAAGCCCTTCCTAACACCAACCACTTTACAGATTGTAGTGGGTGCTTTAATGTGGCACTGCATGGGTGCTTTTACATGGCACTGCACAGGTACTTTTACATGGAACCACACAGCTGCTTTTATGTGTCACCACACAGGTGCTTTTACATGGCACCGATAATAAGTGACAGGCTTCTTTTGTTTTCTATCAACCAAATCCAATCGCAAGGCTTTAGCTGGCCCTAAGGCTATAACAGAAGACACTTGCATAAGGTGCCATGCAGTGGGACCAAACTTGAAATTAGCCATGTTTGTGCCTTTGTAAATCATTAGTAAATAGAGATTATTATACATTTATTAACACATGAAAACAGAATTTACAGATTGAATAAGCAACTCTTCAGCATTTAAACTAGCCATATCTAGCCCAACAATTCTGCTTTATGCTCAAACCAGCCAGATCCAACCTCTCATAATTACCCTACAATGTCATTCTAAAACTATACAATCACATCATGAGAGCAATCTTAATGCAAAAGGGTTACAAAAAAATGACACAGATGAAAAGAATTTGGTAAGTTAGCATAAAAACAGATTGTATAAATCATTTAAAAGTTAAATAGAAAAAACAGAGTTTGAAAAAACATTATTTGTCAAAAATGAATGTTATTTAAGGATATGCAATTATGACATCGAAAGTTTGACATTTTTAATGAAAAATAAAACAAATTATAGTTAGCAGGAATATTCAGAAAAATCACAAAAAGCAATGCTCCATAAAGTGGTTGACATTAGGAAAGGCATCCAACCATAGAAACAATACCAAAGCAGACAGTGAAGCTTGGTGCAATCCTCCGGCTTGCCAGCTCCTGTCAAACCTTCCAATCCATATCAGCATGAAAAACCTACATTAAATAATGACATTAGTACAGTCTTTGAAAAAAGAAGACTTACCTTATCTCCTAAGGAATTAGCAGCTTCCATGAATAAATCCTGCAAACTCAGGCGAATGCCACCTTCAAGGACTTTTTTGTTATATATATAAACCTAAAATGCATAAAACAATGTGTCACAACAAGTATATCTTTATGAGAAAGCCCTTTTGATATGCAAGTTATTTTTCTCTTATAAGTTATACTCCTGCTTTAGTTAAAATATCTACATACACTACTCAGATTTAAGCTACCCCTGCAGGTGTAAATTATAATTTAATTAAATACACACATTGTAGGTGTATGGCTGTGTGGTTATGAATCTTGCTTCCAAGCCACATGGATTTGGGTTCAGTCCCACTGCATGGCACTCTGGGTGAGCTGGTAGCCAGAAATTGAAAGAAGTCTTTGATGTGCATGCGCGCGTGTGTGTTTATGTCTCCTTGTCGTGACATCATACAATAATTGAAAATGAGTTGTCACTGTCATACAAATGGCATCGTTTGTTTTCAATCTCCTGTAGAAACACATCCAGCCATAGGCTTTGATTAGCCCAGTGCCACAGTGGAAAATACTTGCCTGAAGTGTCACACAGTGGGACTGAACCCAACACTGTTGTTAGGAAGTGAACTTCTCAACCACACAGCCATGCCTGTTAATATAAATCCTAACATGAGCCTGGAGAAGGCAACAGATTAAACTTCTTTAGTCATATCTTACATAAAGAGTGAAAGAGTGTTGAGTGGTGCCACAACAACCCAATAGGTTACTAATAACCTTACTACCCTATATAGCAGGTAATGTGTCAATATTACTGGTGTTCTGATACTTCAAACAGGAGCATCACTTCAAAAGCGTGTTTAAATTTGACTTCAAATCTTTATTAAATATTTTAAAAGGTGAAAAAATTTCAAAGGAAGATTACCTGACTAGCATAAGCCATTTCTACATTGTTCAAAGCACTGCGTCCCTGCATGCTAATGGCATCAGATAAAAGACTTTGCTGGAATTTACAAAAAAAGATAATAAAAATATTTTTAATCTTCTGTACAACAAAACAAGGTCATTAGTAAAAATTAGCAATAAAACAACATAAATTACAAAGCATTAATAAAACTTTATATCAATTAATTCATTCATTTTCACTTTAGTTACTGTATTTTCTGGCATACAAGTTGACATAGTTATATGCCAGTGGAACGTAAAAGGTACTATTCGAGCGTGGTCATTGCCAGTGCCACCTGACTGGCTCCTGTGCTGGTGGCACATAAAAACAACCATTCAAGCGTGAGTGATGCCAGTGCTGCCTGACTGGCTCTTGTGCCTCTGGCACATAAGAAGCACCATTTGAGCGTGGTCGATGCCAGTGCCTGTGGCACATAAAAAGCGCCCATTACAATCTCGGAGTGGTTGGCGTTAGGAAGGGCATCCAACTTTTAGAAACCTTGCTAGATCAGATTGGAGCCCGGTGTAGCCTCCTAGCTTGCCAGTCCTCAACCAACCCATGCCAGCATGGAAAGCAGATGTTAAACAATGATGTTGTTGATGTAGCGTAAACATTCAAACATTTTCACGATATTTCCATATCTTGCATTTCACATGCAGTTTTTGGTCCTATAAAGTTGTCTTGGTGTATAAGCCAACATAACCGTTTTTGGTTTTAAATTTTGGTCAGAAAAAATTCAACATGTATTTTTCAACAGAAAATACAGAAAACATACAATCACCAATGACTTATCATCATAAAATTCCTAACATAAGAACAAGGAGAAACATAATTATATCAACCCAAATATATGACTGGTACTTTATTCCTATCAACCTGGGAAGTGATGGCAAACCTGTGACTCACTACAGGTTTTAAGTGAGATGCTGTGGAGTTCCATCTGATAGCGTTGTGAGTGTTTATTGAGCGAAAACACCTAAAGCTCCACGAGGCTCCGGCAGGGGATGGTGGCGAACCCTGCTGTACTCTTCCACCACAACTTTCTCTCACTCTTACTTCCTGTTTCTGTTGTGCCTGTAATTCAAAGGGTCAACCTTGTCACACTGTGTCACACTGAATATCCCCGAGAACTACGTTAAGGGTACACATGTCTGTGGAGTGCTCAGCCACTTGCACGCTAATTTCACGAGCAGGCTGTTCCGTTGATCGGATCAACTGGAACCCTCGACGTCGTAAGCGACGGAGTGCCAACAACAAGACCATCTGATAAAAGAGTAGACTGAAAAATATTCCCTGTAATATCATGTTATAAAAAACATATCCATATCTAAAACATGTGTATGTATACATATATTTTAGTGACACTCCAATAAAAGGATTCTTAAAAAAGAAATTTAAAACATCAATATGCTTTGATAACAAGGGTCATCAACTGTTTAGAACAAATCAGGCTGGTAGTATTCATGCTTCTTCAAGCTATATATAAAGTGGAAGTTTAACTCAATATAGCAAATAAATGAATGGGCCTCATGGAGGCGAGATGACTGAGTTCCTCTCAAGAAATGGACCTCATGGAGACAAAGTGGCTGAGCTCCTTTCGAGTGTTGGGCAGAGACTGGTGTTACGCAAATAGCACCCGTGCCGGTGGCATGTAAAAGCACCCATTACACCCTCAGAGTGGTTAGCATTATGAAGGGTATCCAGCCATAGAAAACCATGCCAAATCAGACTGGATCCTGGCACAGCCTTCCAGTATGCCAGCCCAGCCAAACCTATGCCAGCAAGGATAATGGACGTATGATGATGATGATGAATACTAGCAAGGATTAAGCAGTGTCTCCTTCTTATTTTGCAATACCTATTTATAGATAGATAGACCAAACAGTTAAAAACCTAAATGTCCTCTCAGAAGATTATTTGGTGTCTCTTAATTGGTACCTCATTGACTAAGTTCCATGCTCTCTTTGTGTGAGTACTTTAAATTAATATTTTAACTGATTAACAGAACAAATAATTACAAATTTCCAATGAAACAAGCACTTACTACTAGCATTTATGATGACAAGAGTGACAAGGGAGCGTCTCTAATTTAGTGCAGAACAAATATAGCAAGGGATTTCATTCAAACAGCACAGACTTTTCAGTTTTCTGGTTAATGTTTGCCTCCTTCATTCACACACACAAAGGTCGGGTGGGAATAAACACGAACAATAAAACTTGCAATACATGAGTATACTTTAATCAGTTAAACTGTTACAAAATTGCCTCAAAGGTCACTTATCAAACTAGAAGGTATAAAGAGAGAGAAGGAAAAGAAAAACAAAGATAACAAGAATTTAAAATATTTGTTTTTATAATGAATATCATCATCATCATCATCGTTTAACGCCTGCTTTCCATGCTAGCATGGGTTGGACGATTTGACTGAGGACTGGTGAACCAGATGGCTACACCAGGCTCCAATCTGATTTAGCAGAGTTTCTACAGCTGGATGCCCTTCCTAACGCCAACCACTCCTAGAGTGTTGTGGGTGCTTTTATGTGCCACCGGCACGAAGGCTAGTCAGGATACTAAAGATTTTATACTGTCTCACTTCAACATTGATGAATCTGCCATTTAAAAGACGGTCCTGTGAAAGAAGTTGCCTTTGTATGTTCAATAATACTACAACCAGATCAAAAGTGTGGCACATTATTGCACAGAAGAACTTACCTCAGTTTCCTGAGAATAATCCAACATTTGGTGTCCTGTTCCCAACAAAGCATTCAACATTTTCTGCTTTTCTCGTTCCCACTCTTCTTCCATTGATCCCCATAGTCTTTGTTCACAGGTCTCTAAAGTCTGCAGCATAAAATCAAACATCTTAGACCATTCTACTAAAAAGCATCATGTAAGCACTATCACACATATAAACCAACATTACAATTTTAAGATTCACTTTTGCATGCATGGGACGGACAGAGTTATCATCATCATCATTTAACTGACATGGGTGGGACGGTTTGGCGGGGGCTGGCCAGGCATGAGCCTCTCCCAGGCTTCTGAATCTGTTTTAGCATGGTTTTTACGGCTGAATGCCCTTCCTAACACCAACCACCCAGCAGAGCAGGCTGAATGCTTTTTACGTGGCACCAGCACAAGCAAGGTTAGTTTTGGCATGGTTTTTACAGCTAGATGCCCTTCCAAATGCCAACCACTTTACAGTGCGGACTGAATGTTTTTTTACATAGCACCTGCACTGGCAAGGTCATCAAGTAATGTTGCAAGACAAGAAACCTTTGAGGGGGGGAGGTGGCATTGGAGGAGGTGATCTTGTGTCAGATGGTGAAAGGTTAGAGTGTGACAGAGAGACAGAAACAGGTGTCTTGCTGTAGAGGAGGTACATGGTTACCCAGCCAGAGAGCGGAAGAGAAAGAGAGAGGGGAAGAGAGAGAGGAAGAGAGAGAGAGAGAAAAAGAGAAAGTAAGAGAGCAAATTTTCTACAGCCAGATGCTCTTCCTGTTACCAACCCCTAAACTTCCACAATGTAATATTGCTCATGACTAAACATATTCTCACAAAATACTGGAAACAAATGACACTGCTTGTATGACAGTAAAAAACATTTTACAACTCTCAAACTATGTCAATACAAGAAGACACAAACACTCGCACACATATACAATAGGTTTCTTTCAGTTTCCATCTACCAAATCCACTCACAAGACTTTAGTCAGCTCAGGGCTATAGTAGAAAACCCTTGCCAAGGTGCTAACCAGTGAGACTGAACCCAAGACCATGTGGTAGAAAAATAAATTCCTTGGTTACGCATTCACATCTGCACATTTTTTTTTATCCAATACTAAATACTCAGCCAAAAGCTAATTATTCCTTATTAACATTAATTAAAAGCTTTGTAAATGTTATCACTCATAACCTA
Source organism: Octopus bimaculoides (assembly GCF_001194135.2). NCBI lineage: Eukaryota > Metazoa > Mollusca > Cephalopoda > Octopoda > Octopodidae > Octopus > Octopus bimaculoides. The sequence goes on along the minus strand of NC_068983.1, from coordinate 36,002,110 downwards.
TCCTTAAATCATCATAACATACTGACATCAGAATTTTGTAAATGAAAGTAAAATTCACAAAAAATTTTTAAAAATGTAAAATATTTACATTAACCATTCGTGCCAAAATTTTTCTAGTGAATGAAATTACTTGAAAATTCACAGACACTATTATTTTGACCTAAATTAACAACTGAAAACAATTTCATTGAAATCCGTTTGATACAGACTGCATACACGTTAAGAACATGTTTCATTCTTTGATACAGATCATACACAAATCACAATTTGTATCAAGTATTTGTTTTATATCCTTATAAATTAAGTGTCAGTTTAAATGGACGATTGGCAGGAATGGGTTAATGGGTTAAACAAAATACAGAAGTCATAAATAAAATAAATTCACTCACATTTTTCCGAGCGTTCTCGATAACGGTAAGTAAAGCATTCTCCCGTTCATTCTTAAGGAATCCCTGAAGAAAATATCAAAAATATATAAATATCAATAGTTTTAATTGTATAAACGTATCATATTCTTTTATTTTTTTTATTTGTTTCAATCATTTGACTGCAGCCTAGCTAGAGCACCACCTTTAGTCGAACAAATCGACCCCAGGACTTATTCTTTGTAAGCCCAGTACTTATTCTATTGGTCGCTTTTGCAGAACCGCTAAGTTACAAGGGACATAAACACACCAACATCGGTTGTCAAGCAATGGTGGGGACAAAGAGACACACAAACATATACACACACCCACACACACGACAGGCTTCTTTTAGTTTCCGTCTACCAAATCTACCCACAAGGCTATAGTAGAAGACACTTGCCCAAGGTGCCACCTGTGCCTATATAAATATCAATTATATAAAGGAGGAGTCAAATGATATGTTACATAATAGGTTACAAAGATCAAATATTTAATTAAAACTGATTATAATTAACATTACCTCAATATCAGTGTCTCGTACAGGTTCAAGGGGTTCAAATGCCTTCTTAGCAGTCAGAGTATCAAGGCGTTGAGACACCTTTGAGACATCATATCCTTGGCTCCCAAGTACAAGAGAACTAGAAATAGAAAAAAAAAAAAAAAATAGAAAGCAGAAGAGAACAAATAATTTGTATGCATGGCTGTGGGGTTAAGAAACTTGCTTCCCAATTACAGGATTTCAGGTTTAATCCCACTGTGCAGCACCTTTGATAAGTGTCTTCTATTAAAGCCTCAAGCCTTGAGAGTGGATGTGGTAGATGGAAACTGAAAGCCCGCCATATACATATATTTATATTTGTCTGTTTGTGCCTTCTTGTCTTAGCACTATGGAGTGTCACCCATCTCTAATATTCTGTGAAAACATGCCTGGCCATGGGGAAATATGATCTTGCTTGAAAATGGGTGAGAGTTGGTGTATAAATCTGCTTCAATAAACTCTTCTAACCTATGCAGGTATGGAAAAGTAGTTATTAAAACAACAATGATGATTGATATAAATGAGTTCATGCTTGTTAGATTCATCAGTTAGGTGGGAGTAGCTTTAACTGAGGAGACACAATGAGGTTGAAACACCACAGTGTCTCAAAAATAACAATCAGATATTCACATTTAAATCTACCAGAACATTATTTTCTACTCTAGACACAAGGCCCCAAATTTTTGGGGTAGGGGGCCAGTCGATTAGATCGACCCAGTACACAACTGGTACTTGATTTATCGACCCTGAAAGGATGAAAGACAAAGTCGACCTCAGCAGAATTTGAACTCAGAACGTAAAGACAGACAAAATACCACTAAGCATTTCGCCCGGCATGCTAACATTTCTGCCAGCTCGCCACCTTAATCTACAAGAACATATTAAGAATGAAATGATACATTACAGTTTAGATTCTCACTGTCCTGTATGCATGAAGTATTTAAAAAAAAAATAATTTTCTAACTATTTCTGCATGCTAGCATGAATGATGCATCATCATTATCATCAAGATTGTTTCTTTTTTTGTCTGTTTTTCCTTGCAGGTATGGGTTAAGTGAAATTTGTTGAAGCAGATTTTCTATGGCCATACGTTCCTCCTGCCACCAACCATAACCCATTTTTCAAGTGACATATTTTCATTTTGTTGGTCCTGACACACTGAAACTAACAAAGCTGCTGAAAGTACTGGACTTTTGTTTCATGAAGAATGTAAACATCATAGTTTTTGCACAAGTGGCTTTACTGATGAAATGTGGAAACAACATGAACATATACAGATACCTATACAGTGGGTCAGAGGATACTAGTATAAGCAAAGAATTAGTGCTTGGACTAGTCAGATTCTTAAATTCCAACATACTAATCAGGATAAAATATATGACTATTCCTGTCCTGCCATCTATAATTCTTTATCCATTTTTTGTCTATATATATATATATATATATATATATATATATATATATATATATATATATATATATATATATATATATATATCCAAAATAGAGATGTGCACCAATGTTCCACGTGATAAGCTTGATAATTGTTAAGGGATTTCTCAACATAAAACCAATGATAGCCTTAATCCATGAATAAAGAATTTTCATCTACCAAATGCAGTATTGAGTACTCATTCTCATTGTTCAATATTAACATATAAATATATATATAAAACAAGCTTTCTCAGATTCTGCTCCCAATTTCATTCTCAAGGCACCAGCCAGCTCAAGATTATAACAGAAGACACTTACCCAAGGTGCCATGCAATAGGACTGAACCCGGACAGTGGCTGTGAAGTGAATTTTGTAACCACACAGTCACGTCTGGGCAGGCAAAATTCAAATATTTTCATTTTGTTAAAACAATTTTTCTTTACATATGGATATCCTTCCTAACAACTGAACTGTAATGTAAAAATGAAAATTATTAGCAGTCAAGTAGACTGAGACAAGCAGAGTTTAGTACTTTACCTAGAGGCACAGCTCAGCACAGTAGTTTTGGACATGGTTTGACTGAACTCTTGATTACCTGGTTAGGAGTTCAGCATCTGAACAACAGAGGCACCTGTACCTGTTAAAAGTGAAAAGAATCATAACAAGTTTAGATTACTTACGCTTTTACTTTCATTGTTTCCTTGTTTACAGGAGCTACTTGTGAGAGGAGGGTTTGACATTCTTTAAGAATCTGGCGTGGATTACGTTCTACTCTGGGAAGGTCCATCCCAATATCAAGCTCAGCAGTCATTTGTTCAGCCTGCTGTAGCAGATCACCAAAACCTCCTCCGTCAATATTCATCTTGAATCTTTTGTGTCAACCAAATTCAACTGGAGGCAAAAAGAACATGAAAATTTTTTATAATTTTAAATCACAATTGAAAGCAGGTATTTCTGTAATGAATCATCATCATTGTTTTCACATCTACTTTTCCATGCCTGTATAGATCAGATGGGATTTTCTGAGGTAGAATTTCTACAGTCAAAGCCCTTCCTGTTGCCAATCCTTACATGTTTCCAAGCAAGATATTTCCCCATGGTCAGACATGTTTTTCATGGAAGATTGGAAACAAATGAGACCACTTATATGATGATGCTTGTCATACAACTATCATATGATGTTAAGACAAGGAGACACAATCACATGCATATATAATGAGCTTCTTTAGTTTCCATCTACCGATTCCACTCACAAAGCTTTGGTAGGAAACAAACTTCTTAACCACACAGCCATGCTTGCACCTAGTTACTTATTTCTTCAATATATTATACTTTAATTCATTGAAGAAAGAGAAATTCAGAGAACCTAGTTAAAAATTTAGACTCATTAAATATCAAGAATAGAGTAACTAAGTCACATGTTCCTACAATACATTTGTTACTAATTTTTCCAACTGCATCATTGTAACACATCACTGCTTTAATCCAAGAGAACTCTCACTCACAAGTAATAGGTAATGTTTGACACTTTGAAGTCAGTGATAATTAGGTCCTCCAGGCCCATGTTTTTCCTGCAGTTTTTCAAGTGGAATATCACTGCATCAAATTTACATCGGAGATCTGTGAAGGCCATAAACACAGTTCCTTCCTCCAGCTCAATCCAGCTTAATATATACCTTGTACATGTTTCAGTCATTGGACTACGGCCCAACTGGGGTACCACCATGAAGGGTTTAGTTGAACAGATTGCTCCCAAAGTTTATTTTATTAGTCACTTTCTCAACGAACCACTAAGAGGGACGTAAACAAACCAATACAAGTTGTCAAGTGATGCTGAGGACCAAACAAACGTTTTCTTTTTGTCGCAAATTGGTGCTAATGCCTAAATAACACTTTATAGCTCTTTCATTTATAACTTAAGCAGTCAAAAACAGAAATATATTTTGCTTGTTTGTACAATAACAAGGTATTTCTGTTTCGTGAGCTGCTTCTGAACATCTACGACTGACTCAAAAATAAATGTCACACCTACTTCAAAATTAACTTTAGCAAGGGTATCCCACTATTACAATATTTTCTTTTATTAACAATTCATATACAAATCACTGAAAACTTACACACGCAGATTTTACATTTAGAAAACATTTTAAAGCATGGAAAATGGGAGGAACAACCTGTATGCAATGTGTCGGGATTTCCCCCCCATCTAAATAAGAATCTGAAGGGCCAAACTGGAAACATCTTGATCACTAAAAGTTCAAATATCTGGTCACCTGAAGATTATGCAAGACTTTTTAGTTTAAACTTTTTACTTCCTACTCGAAAGGATGCAAAAAAAAATCTTTGACCAGAAGCATGCTACATTGTTGATAAAAGATTATATGTTGTCAGAATAACTAGAGTGTTAAGTAGATTTCGATTAATATTAATGTTCTATTTTAATCTCTTTTTGATATATATGTATGAATGTAATATATATATATATATATATATATATATATATATAATCATTATATATGAATGTTACCTTTCAAAAAGAAAGGCAGCCTGGACAAGAGCCGCTTATAACTTGAAATAATAAACCCACAAGACATCAGTGCATTCTACCAGTGGTACCCTCTCCATACGAAGTTAGAAAGCAAATTCCATTTAGTTAAAATTGAGTTATAACTTAATTAAAGAACAAATTAATTCAACAGAAAAACGAATAAATAAATATACACATGCATTCGAAGACCCCCGGCTAATTACAAATTGTCGGTCGAACTGTACAGACTGACAGGTTATTTTCAGTAAATAACAAAAGAAATCGTTGAAAATACAAATATTATGTTGTAGCAAATGTTACAACCACGAGGACTTACATTTAATATAAAACACACGTTTTCTACTCGTCTTCAACTGATTTCAATTTGTCAAGAAACCGCCATACACGTTGTTATTGGAAAGCTAACTTTATATTTAAAGAGTTCGTTTCATAAGGGAATATAACCACGTACAGCTTTACTTGAAATCCGCGCCGCTTTTTTCCGATATTAATTTATTTTCATAAATAATTATCGGTATTCTGTATTTTTTTCGTTCAAAAAAATTTTTAGAGCATTAAACTTTTTAAAACATTTATTCCTGTTAATTGGTGTTCACAATAATTAGAAACATCTCATGTTTTAATTTTTCTTCTAATGTTTAGCAGCCAGTGCGCGCATAATTCTCATGATGTACTTTTCTACCTACTGTGACAAAAGTATGTGCACATTGACTGTATAATGTGTATCATTATGAATTACTACATTGTTTTAGGTAATTAACCTAGTGTGCACACGTTTAATTCCTTAATGCGCTACCTGCAAAATGTGTGCGTTCGCTCACAAGCGCATTTCGTATAGTACTGTTGCTTAATTTTTTTTTTTTTCATGATACATTGAAGATCAAATAAAAAAAATTATTGGCACATTTCACAATTAGAAAAAAAAACAATACAAATAAACTATACTTTAAAGTTAAAAATTTAGAAAAAAATATGATAAAAACTATTGCGTAGTTTGTTTTATTAATCATATTTGTGAATAACAAAACTGAGAACAACGTTTTTCAAGACACTCAAGCATTAGTATAGATTTTCTAAAACCTTAATATTTTTTAAAATCCGCGGTGCACCTAGATACCCCTTGCGGCGCACCGTTGGTGAATCACTGGCTTAGAGGGAACAGGTGATATTGATTTACTGTGGTAGCTGTTATATTTCTAATACATTTATAAATACATTCTTGGCGATCTCTCTCTCTCTCTCTTTCTTTCTCTCTCTCTTTCTTTCTCTCTCTCTCTCTCTCTCTTTCCCTCTTTCTCTCTCTCTATCTTTCCCTCTCTCTATCTTTCCCTCTTTCTCTCTCTCTCTCTCTCAACTGATATGCCGTTCTACAGGAAACATTTACCCGTTATTGATGGTAAATTGCCAGACATTCTAATGTTGATTTTCAGAATAAAGTTTAACTCAAATTTTGTTTGATTTTCTTCCTCCTGTTATTTATTTATTTTGTAAACGTGAATTAGTCTGGAGGAAGGTGTTGCTCCCATAGCCGTCAGGTTTATTTTCAACAAGTGCAAGTTGATGACTGTCGCATAAAAAGGGGAAAATATCGAAACGCAAAGGGTACTACTATTCTGGAAGAACGGGGTTGCATATAAAGGTTAATGCAGAATTTAGAGGAGTAAACGCAATAGGGTTAATACAAAACAGATGAGTTGAGTGGGCCTAAATGATGGCACAAAACTAGCTAGCACCAAGGAACAGTAGCTACGGAAGAATCAGTAGAAAAACGTCTTGATGAAACAGCATGTTTGTGGATCAGAAGTTCGAGTGTGTTTGTAAAAGACTCCATACGAATCACCGTTTTAATAAGTTAAGAAACTAACTCATACAGATTCTGAATAGGGAATTTTGAGCTATTCTTCAAATAAACCCTACTTTGGCTCTTTCAACAATGGGAAGCAGCTTCTCCCTGCTGTTCCAAAATGCACCATAAATGTGTGATTATATTGAGATCCAGTGATTGTAAGACCCAATACAAGTGGTTTGCTTCACTTTTTTATTCTTACAAATTTTGAATACAATTAACCATGTGAATTTGTGCATTAAAGTTCTAGAAAATTACACTAATATCAGGGAACAATATTTGTACCATGGGATGGACATGATCCATCTTATAAACCAAAATATTTGAGCTGTCACCCAGCATAAACTCACCCATATGTGGGATAAAAAGTGGGTGATAATTCATCAGAGAGGATGACATTGTTCCATTGAAATAGTCTTGACATAATTTTTTCTACTTACCAATATTGATAGAGGACAGGAAAGGTTTAGCAATTGTAGCCCTCGCATGGTACCTTGCTTTATGGAGCTCATGTCAAACAGTTTTGGTTGACACGAGACTAGTAAAGTGGCGGTTTAGTTCTGTTGTCACTTTTGCTGTAGTTCAGTTGTTTTTAAACACAATATATTTCATTATTATGTAGCCCTTCACTGCGAGCTTTGTTTTCCATTAAGAATTATGCTTACCAGAGTTGGTGTTACCTTGATTTTGGAATGTCAACATGATTTTAGTGACTGTACCTTTCAAAACATTAAACAATTCAGCAGTTTTAGTGAATGAAGCTCCGCTCCAACAATTTGTTCTCTTTGGAAATCAAACAGATCATGTAGTTCAACTTATTTAAATATAAAAATCTGCCAAAAAAAAAAAAAAATAGAGGGCTATATCATGAAGTACTAAGCATATACAGAATACATAAAGAATCTAAAAAAAAATCATATATAGAGAGAGACTAAGAACAATTTTGAGTTTTTCATATTGCCAATAGAAAAAATATCTAAATAGTGATGTTTCTATTATATTGTCCAACCCCTGTATATTATTATCATCATCATCATTATCATTCAGTGCCCTCCTTTCATGCTGACATGGATTGGACAGTTTGACAGGAGCAGGCAAGTCAGTAGATTGCATCAAGCACAACTGTCTGTTTTGTCAGGGTTTCTCTGGCTGGATGCCATTCCCAACACCAACCATTTCAAGGCATACTGAGTGCTTTCTCCATCACACCAGAACCAGAGAGGTTACCAAGTAACTTGTAAGACAAGCCCCCTCAAATGAAGGGGATGCAGTATCGAGGGATGTGGTTTTGCACCAGGTGATGGGAAGTTAAGGCATGAATATGAGTACAGAAATAGGTGTCTTGCAGTAGAGGAGATACCATGGCTACCCCTGTTGGAAAAGGAAAGGGAAGAGAGAGAGAAATGGTAAAGAGGATATTTCAGAGCACGCTCTCAAGTTACAGGTGTGTGTTTATGTATGTGATGTGGATTAGATGAGGTGAGCAGACAGGTTTGCGAGAGTGCATCATCATCATCATCATCGTTTAATGTCCGCTTTCCATGCTAGCATGGGTTGGACGATTTGACTGAGGACTGGTGAAACCAGATGGCTGCACCAGGCTCCAATCTGATTTGGCAGAATTTCTACAGCTGGATGCCCTTCCTAACGCCAACCACTCCGAGTGTGTAGTGGGTGCTTTTACGTGCCACCGGCACGAAGGCCAGTCAGGCGACACTGGCAACGTGCAGTTTGTACTAAATGGCCCCAAGACCTTCCTAGAACTGCAGCCTTTGGAATCCCATCCCCAACTATTCGTTTCCTGCAGATATTATCTACAGATTTTTAAAAAGTATATCAACTGCATCAGTTTGGGAAGGACTCTGCCTCTGACTAACTAATAATAATCTATTATAAGTAATGATTGGATCTACCAGTTGTCACACACATACATAAAACACACGCATATACATATACATATATAGTGACACACACATATTTGTGTGCACAAGTAGTTGATTTCATTGATCTCAACGTTCTACTTGCCAAGACAATTATCATCTC
>NC_068983.1:35988428-35993099 GCF_001194135.2 Octopus bimaculoides | reverse complement strand
TATATATATATATATATGTGTGTGTGTGTGTGTGTGTGTTCATGATAAACACATTCATGACACACGCACACTTTATATACATACAGACACAAAAATACACACACAAACATACACAGACACACACACACACAAATGTATATATAGATTGCCTCATCTTGTAAGATGATAGCTGTCTCACATTCAACCTGATTGTTCGGATTTACTTTCATCCTTGCATGTGAGCGAATGTCCATTGCCATATGATGTTATACAATACAAAACAGATCAAGAAATGAAAAGATGGAGAGATATCTGTATGTCATTGGATTTCAGTGACAAAAGCATCTACAACACTTCGGCCATTCTCTCAGTCACTACAACAGGTTCTAGTTCAAGCATTGAAAGATGGCCGGTACTATTTTGACAGCAAGTTTTATGCCTGGGTATCTTTCTTCTAGAAGAGTTACCTTTCCCAGGGCTTTGTCAAAAGTAGCAGGAGCCTCCATAACCATCATAATCATCATTTGATGACTGTATTGGATCATTATTTCAATGGCTGTATTATACCTCTGGTGCAGTAAGTGATGACAAACACTAGTATCAGTGCGTGAGTGAGTTGCTGGTGGCAAAAACATTGAAGCTTTATGCTTGGCTCTCTCTCCAATGTTGACTTTGCCACGTCTTGGAGAATAGAGAGAGAGATTCAATTGGAATTCGCTCTTAAGTAGTCGAGGTTGTCTCTCATGCCCTCCAGTGTGTAGTTTAGCAGTTACACCTTGTATGCTAGCAAAGGGGGAGCTAAACATGGTTGTTTGGAATGTTCTAGAACATTCAACAGGGGCAAAAACTGTAATTGGCGATGCCTGCTGGGTTCGGCTGCTCTACATTGATAAGGGGCAATACCCCGAAACTAGTCTGTAGATGCCAGACCAGCAAGGGGAAGCGGCTGACCTCCCCTGTTCGAAGGTTATAATGGACACAGGTTCGTGTGTCACATAGCTAGCTAGAGGCGATGGCCTCTCGGAGCTAATCAATGGCAGCATTCGTCCTATTTTTTTGGACTGCCATGTTGGCTTGGCAATAACTATTAGTAAAATGATAGATTATCAGATATGAGCAGTCATAGAACAATAAATAAATAAATAAATAAAAATAATTTTCAAAAGCCCACCCAGTTCAGTTACAGACCAATCTAAGAGCTTCTCTCTGGTCAGTAGACTTGCTAACATAACAGTGAAATCTCTTTCATATTTCTACCTTCTGTCTTAAAAAAAGGACACATTGCCAAAAATACCCCTAAAGATACTTTGTCTGAAAAATACATGTGATGGCCATGGCTGGAATGCTTTTGAACAAAAGTGTGTTCAATTAGGGTTGTTTAACAACAACGAACATGGTTTAGAGGTGATTATTTGCTTTTGGTCTGTAACTCATCAAATGTTAGTCACAAATAGAAGCAGGTTATTAAAAAGAGCATCGAAGCTTGAAATGTCTGCACTAAAAATCAATACACGTCCATATTAAACATCATAAATGTAATTTATACTAACTGAAGATTGTCCACAGTTTTGGCAACATTATCCCAGTCAAAGACTAGCTCTCTCAGAGACTCCTTCAATTGAATTTGGTTCTTTTATCCTTCTACAAGTTTCAGTTGTTGGACTGCTGCCATGCTGTTGCACTGTCTTTAACCTTTTCACATTCAGATTACGCTATCAAATGTAATGCATATTTATTCACATTATTTTAAATTAATCATGCAATATTTTATAGCTTTGAAGTTCAATGATGTGAGTTTCTATTTTCAGTATGACTTTATAGGGTAGGGGTGAGAAGCTGGATCTGGCCAGTTTGAAAGTAAAACAGGCAGAATATCTGGGTTGGATACGGCTGTTTTCATTTTGGTTAGCTGTTTTAAATGTTAAAAGGTTAGCTCTTATGTTATCATATTTCTGTTGGAATTTACTGCCTGTATTTCAAATGAATTTTGAAATAATGAAGAATTTAGTAAAATAACATTGTCATTATTGTGCTAGTGTTAGGGACCTCAATTAACATGGAATTTTGAAGGAAGGTTGTAATTTAGATAATTTAAATATATGAATTTTGCATCACAGAACCAAGTGGGGTTTCAGGCAAGTTTGGTATTGAAAATAGATCATATTAACTCTAGTATTAATATCAGTCTGATACTTATTTTATAGGTCTCTATTTGTTGAACTACTAAGTTACTGGATTTAAAGAGTCATAAAATAAACAACACTAATTGTTAAATGGTGTAAACATAAACTTAAACACAGACAGAAACACAAACAAACATTGATGCACGCACACACACACACACACACACACACACACACACTCACACTCTCACACACACACACTGATTGCAGCTTCTTGTCAGAAGACTGCCATCTCTTCATTGAGCCTGAACAATCACTTGCATCAGAAAATGGGTTGAACTCTAGAAACGTAACCACAAAAACAGCAAAGTGCAAGCACTGAAGATCAAGATAAGCAATTGTTATCTAAACCAGAGTTACATTAGAGACACACATCAACTATGTTGTCACTTTATCTGCTAGAAATAGCAGCCAAAATCCTACCATCTTAAACAAACAAAGGATATATTGAACAATGTAATCTGATTAAAAGAAGGATGGCCATGATAAGAATGCATTTAAATCAAGTCTGCTGAAATCAAAACTAACCTGGAGCTAAACAGCAACTCATGATAGTAAGATCAATAAGTAGTTAAATGCCATATAATTTTTTTTTTTCTGTAAGTTCCATGTGCTCCAAGTGTCATAATTTCCGTATGACATTAACAACAACAACAACAACAACAACTGCTATCATAATACATTGACTGTACTAGACATAATTATTTTTTGTGAAAAAGAGAAAATCATGATACTCAAGCAGTGCATAGAGACAATACTGCAAACTCTATTCCAGATATCAATCTACTGAGAAGTACTGATCGTAGAACTCACTGCTGCAAAAGCAGAAGCAGCAGCACTGTAGGATTGCTGAGAGTTGGTTTTAGACTGATAAATGAAATTTGTTCTATGACAGAAGCTACCTTTGATAGACAAATGTCACATCTAAAGGAAGAGTAAGCTCTCATTTGGTTTTGTTTTATATAACACAGTTTGCGAGCAATGGCGTCATTAGTTACGAGTTTTTAGCAGAGTGACAATGGAGAGTCAGTAGCTTGATATATCTCAAGGGACTTTGTTGCTAGAGTATTGGGTTTTTATTGTTTTATGTTTTCTCACCTGTGTTTATGTCCTTTAGTAATACACAGGTAAAAAATACACACATACATGCATGCATGTGTGTGTGTGTGTGTGTGTGTATAATGTTAAGGAAAAGAGACAGTAACACACACATACAAGCTTACACACAAGTACAAGCATGCACACACAAACATATACATACTTAGATACATACTTTTACACATATACATATATCTATGTATGTGTGTGTGTGTGTGTGTGTGTGTGTGTGTGTGTGTGTGTGTTTGTGTATGTATATGAATATCTATCTATCTATATATAATAATATAGATTTAATCAAAAGATTAAATGTGGTACTTAAAATGTTTGAGGCACCAGAATTTGGTAGGATAAAAACCAAAAACAAAATCAAGAGATTTGGTGAATAAAAATTTGAAGATAAGCAACAAAAATTCAATAGGTTCTGCTATAACCAATATATAAATATATATATATATATATATATATATTATTATTATATAGGTATTATTATATATATATGTGTGTGTGTATAAATATATGAGAGGCTTTGGTATCCAGAAGACCCAAAAGGCAGGTAAGGCTATGTCAGTGCTATGGAAGGACCACTGTTAGATTCCCGGTTCGATAATAGTATCAGTGAGGAGTGTAAAGTGGATGGTGTGTGAGTGTGTATATTTTAAATAAAATGAGACAACAAAGCCAAGGCAGTGTGAAATTTCTAGGACATGTATAAAGAGAAAGGTAGTCTTACAGCTGTTTCAGGATATTAAAGATATCCCATCATCAGAGACGATGAGAGAGTTAACTAGAAGGAACTCTACTATTTCCCCCTAGTTAACTCTCTCATATCGTCTCTGATGATGGGATATCTTTTATATCCCTGAAACAACTGTAAGACTACCTTTCTCTTTATAAATGTCCTAGAAATTTCACACTGCCTTGACTTTGTTGTTTCATTTTATTTAAAATATATGTAAATATATATATAAACAATTTCTGTGTGGAAGGTGTTTATAAGCCATTTAAAAACACACAAAAACCGTTAGATTCACTTCAACATTTAAATTTAATTTACCAAAATATTTTCGTCACTTTGGAACTGTGACCTGTTCACTGACAAAATTCCGTGCAGCATGGAATTCTATCAGTGAACAGATCGTGGTTTCAACGCAACGAAAATATTTTGACAAGTTAAATTTAAATGGTGAACTGAATCTAACGGCTTTTGTGTACTTTTAAATGGCTTATAAACACCTTCCATGCAGCAATTGTTTTTGTTTCAGCACAGGATCTCAGATCAAGTCACTTGCTATGCAAGTACATCTCCATAAATATCTATACGTGTGTGTGTGTTTGTGTGTGTGTGTACATATGTATGTATATGTGTGTGTGTATATATATATATATATATATATATATATATATATAT
>NC_068983.1:35983508-35986936 GCF_001194135.2 Octopus bimaculoides | reverse complement strand
CAGTGCCGCCGGACTGGCTCCTGTGCAGGTGACACGTAAAATACAACATTTTGAGCGTGGCCATTGCCAGTACCGCCTGACTGGCTTTCGTGCCGGTGGCACGTACAAGCACCCACTACACTCTCGGAGTGGTTGGCATTAGGAAGGGCATCCAGCTGTAGAAACTCTGCCAAATCAGATTGGAGCCTGGTGCAGCCATCTGGTTTCACCAGTCCTCAGTCAAATCGTCCAACCCATGCTAGCATGGAAAGTGGACGTTAAACGATGTGATGTGATGTGATACTCTTTTACTCTTTTACTTGTTTCAGTCATTTGATTGTGGCCATGCTGGAGCACTGCCTTTAATTGAACAAATCGACCCCAGGACTTATTCTTTGTAAGCCTAGTACTTATTCTATTGGTTCCTTTTGTCAAACCGTTAGGTTACGGGGATGTAAATACACCACCATCAGTTGTCAAGCAATGGTTGTGGGGACAAACACAGACACACAGACACAGACACACACACACATATGCGACAGACTTTTTTTAGTTTCCGTCTACCAAATCCTCTCACAAGGTTTTGGTCGGCCCAAGGCTACAATAGAAGACACTTGCCCAAGGTGTCATGCAGTGGGACTTAACTCGGAGCCATGTGGTTGGGAAGCAAGCTTACCACACAGCCACTCCTGTGCCTCTGTGTGTGTGTGTATGTGTGTGTGTGTGTGTGTGTGTGTGTGTGTATATCTATATAAATAATATATATATATATGTCTGTTACACCTATATATATATACAGGGTGCGATGGGTAAATTGTCACCATTTAATACTTTTGATTTTGTGCATTGTTTGTTTTTGGTTTTGTTGACTACACAGTATGGTAGGGTCAGTTGGGCATTGTCTGTGAGAAAAACAGCACCATGATACAATTCACCCGTTTAGAAAGTTGGAAACAACATGCTGTACTGTTTGGCATTTGTGCCAGAAGCACCAATACGATCATTTCAGTATGTTTGGGTGTCAATCTTAGGATAGTGCAATCTGAGGACATGTACCGAGAGTGATAAAAATCAAACATCCAGTCAACATCATTGTGTTTGGAGTGATCACTAGTGATGGTGATGTTATGCCTCCATTCATTTACCCACACCACTGTACACTCAACACAGAGGCCTACATCAAGTGTCTGGAGGAGATAGTATATGTATGTGTAGTAACGCCTTGTCTCGTGCGCATGCGTAGTCATCAATATCCAAGTTTGGCGGCCTGATTCTTTCTCTTTTCCCGGCCGGGCGGCCATGAGCATGGACGTGTCAAGCTGTCTCTCCAGCATTCTAACTCTGGGGACAGCTCACATCAACATTCCAACGTCTCAGCAACCAGTTTAAGGCTGCCTATTTCCTCCATAAATAAATATTGTTGTGTTGATAGTTCAGAGTTCTGCGTTACGTTGTTTATTCCGAATTTAATGTACGGAAGTGGGTATACACCTAATGGTCTATAACCAATTTCCTACATATGCAACACACTTCTTTCAGTTTCCATCTACCTTTGGTCAGCCTGCATCCCTATAAGAAGACACTTGTCCAAGATGCCAGACAGTGGGACTGAACCTGAAACCATGCATACATACATTATTTTATTCTTTTTATTCCTTTACTTGTTTCTGTCAGTTGACTGTGGCCATGCTGGAGCACTGCCTTGAAGGGTTTTAGTTGAAAAATATCGACCTCAGGAATTATATTTTTAAGCCTAGTACTTATTCTGTCGATCACTTTTGCCAAACTGCTAAGTAACGGAGGTGTAAGCACACAAATACTGGTTGTCAAGAAGTGATGGGCGGACAAATACAGACACAAAGACACACACACACATACATGTCAGACTTCTTTCAGTTTCCATCTACCAAATCCACTCACAAGGCTTTGGTCAGACTGAGGCTATAGTAGAAGACACTTGCCTAAGGTCTCAAGCAGTAGGACTGAACCCAGCACCATGTGACTGGGAAGCCATGCCTGTTACACCTATGTCTACACACACACACACACAAACACACACACACACACACACACACATACACATGCACATACACCATTTGAGACACACAATTTACAAAAGTGCTACTAATAGTTTCGTGTTTTAGAGATACAATAAAGTATTTATCCTCTCCTAATGGATGAAAGGCAAAGTCAACCTTGGCAGGATTTGAACTCAACATAACTGAAACAAATACTGAAGGATAACCTCAGGATGCTGAACCTTTCACACGAGATGATGAAGGACCAAGATACTTGGCACCTTGCTGTACTCAAGAAGACCAAGACCAGTTGGCATTATGCTGTGTTTTGAGCATTGGGCCTCACGGAGGCAATGACAGTCCATTTGGCATTATGCCGTGCTTGAGAAGAAGACCCATCAAGCCAAGTAAAACCACAGTCGTGGCAGATAGTGGTGTCACGCAAATAGCACCTGTACTGGTGGTATGTAAAAGCACCCATTACACTCTTGGAGTGGTTGGTGTTAGGAAGGGCATCCAGCCATAGAAACCATGCCAAATCAGACTGGAGTCTGGTGTCGCCTTCCAGCTTGCCAGTCCTGGTAAAACCATCCAGCCCATGCCAGCATGGACAATGGACATTAAATGACGACAATGGTGATGGTGATGATGATGATGATGATGATGATGATAATGCTGATGATGACAATGATGATGATGTTGATGATGATGAACGTCAGTAAATGGATTCATAATCTAAGAACAGAGAGGTTCATATTTTTCCCTCTTTAAGGAAGTGAACTGGACAAAATATTTAATGGAATTTCATTTATCATTACGTCCTGAGTTCAAATTCTGCCAAGGTTAACTTTGACTTTCATCCTTTCGGGGTTGATGAAGTAAGTATCAGTTGAGCACTGGGGTTGATTTAATCAACTTAACTGCTAGTCTCCCAAACTGCTAGTCCTGTGCCAAAATTTGAAACCAATATTTTCTCTTTATCAACTTTATTAACCATTAACTTTGATAATTGGTTATACATAATAAAGCAACTTTATCAAGGTCTAATTAAAGTATAACATTTGAAGACTAAATTATACGGAAGTTATGCAGCTTGTATACAGTTAAGTCAGTCATTGTGAGCCCTGGATTCAGAGTGGTTTGCTATGTAACTACTAAAAATAAATGTAAATATTTGCAAAGTCCCAGGAGATATTTAATGGCAAATTCCTAGATATGGTTTAATGGCATTAAGCAGATGAGTGATATCATTCCCCAAGAGATATGGGACCCATTATTGACATGGAATGAACTGAGACATGTGGAATTAAATGTGCAGTTGACTAAGTATACCACACGCATGCACTCACACACACACACACACACACACACACATGCACACACACACACACACACACACACACACACACACACACACACACACACACACAC
>NC_068983.1:35975670-35983207 GCF_001194135.2 Octopus bimaculoides | reverse complement strand
AAAAAAAAAAAAAAAAAAAAAGGAATAGCCTTCTAGCTGCTAATTAAATTTCTGCCCGTCCATAGTAACTAACACCCAAAGTCTATAATAAAGTAAATATCTTAAATAATATCTCTTCCAGAGAATAAACAACCATTTTGATTCCTTTCATCAAATAACATTGCAAGTATTATTGGCTTAATATTACCAATGTAGGTTTCTGGTATCTGATCAATAGATCTGTGGCCAATATTCACTCAGACATAAAAATCTAATGTTTCAAAAATTGTTTCATTGATTGATTGGGTTTTTTTAAAATTTATTTCCCTTTTCTCCTTTATTATTCATTTATTTATTTATTTATTTATTTATTTACTTATTTATTTATTTTTCCTTTTTCATATTTTCATGTTGTAAGGGACTCATTTTATTGAATTTCCATGCCAAGCATTTTTAGAAATGGATAAAATAAAAAATAACTAAAAGTGATTAATTTTGACAATGATATCAAATTTTAAAACAAAGTAAAAATTGCAGTTTTGTCATTTCTGTGTTAGAATGACATATTCCACAGTAAAAATAAGCAGAAGACCAGGAAATTAAAACAGAAAGACTGAAGGATGAATTAGCTTCAATGATATATTATACATATCTATAGTGAAGCATGGAGTATATTAATGAAAATATAGAAGGGGAGAATGCCAAACCAGTAACAAGTTAGAATAATGTTTCCTTTTATTATAAGTTTGGCATTTCACTCAACCTCACAAATATTAAAACATTCTAAGGTAGACTTTGTCATTCTTCATTCTGAGATGGAATGAAAATTAAGTCAGATGATGTGTATATGTATATAATTCAGTTATTTACAGTGCCATCTCAGAAGGCAGTGACCCAGTGTTTACTCAAAAAGAACCAATGTCTCTCAGAAAAATTATAGATATAAAACACACTATATATATAGAAAGTCTGCATTCAGACTAAAGGGTTCATGAGAGGTATAACTCACCCAGATTTTCAGAAATATTAGGCAACCAAGAGTCACTCCCACCTCTGCCATTACACAGTCTGAACAGGAGGGTGCCAGTTCATTGTAGGATTATTCTCCAGTTGGTACCAGGAGCCTTTTCAAGGAATC
Source organism: Octopus bimaculoides (assembly GCF_001194135.2). NCBI lineage: Eukaryota > Metazoa > Mollusca > Cephalopoda > Octopoda > Octopodidae > Octopus > Octopus bimaculoides. Next base: position 35,982,090 of record NC_068983.1, on the reverse strand, counting down.
AATATACTACCCTGCATCAAAATTAATCAACAGCCCTATGATCATAAACCTGATGCTCTAACCATTAGGCTGCAGCATGCTTTTTCACATACATAAATGACAAAATAGTGTTGGGTGAAAAATTTGGTATAAAGGAATTAGATGTAATGTGCAAGGGAAAAGACTACACAGGTATATAATGCATATGGATAAGAACTTTATATAGAAGTGCTGGTCACTTTTGGTGAATGGAGCTTGTAAAAGCAGGAAACCCAGGAAGATCTGAGATAAGGCAGTGAAAGCTTGTTTCAAGACTGCAAACCTCTCAGACGAGATTACAAAGGACCTGAATGACCAGAAGTATGTGGTACTTGAGAAAATATGCCCATCTCAGCAAAACTAAAGTTTCTGGAAGTGCAATACACACACACACACACACACACACACAAACACATTCACATCTGTATGTATGTATTTATGAATGTGTCTGTCTGTCATTTTCTCTCTCTCTCTCTCTCTCTCTCTCTCTCTCTCTCTCTCCCTCTCTCTCTTTCTCTCTCTCTCTCTCTATATATATATGTATATATATATATTATCTGAAATATATGGTATTATATATTCATCATGGCTGATCTTACCAATTGGTTTCACACAAGGAATACAATGGATTGTTAGGTAACAATCTGATTATATAACCTTATGCTCATCAAAGTTAGTCGATATGGAAGAGAATATGGCAACTGCTCTCTCTCGGCCATGATGGATATATAATACTATATATTTCAGATAGTATACCCACTCTATTGACAGATATACAAGTGCAACTTTTCCCTGACTTATGGTCTCTTAGATGACTCATGTATTATATATATATACATTGATGATGATATATACGCACAACTAGGCCCCTTGCCCAATTGCATCTTCAAGCTATTCCCATCAGCCATCATCTCTCTCTATTACTCAGCTTCCAGTCCCTACCTCTCGATAATATTCTACTACTGCAATTAAATGTGATTAGAACTGCATATTTCATCACCTTTCTCTCTGAGACCCCTTATTTCCCTCATTTTCTGATATAATTTCCCTTGACATCAATCTTTCATTCTTAATACTGTCACTCTACACCCATCTACATTTTATATTGATCATGCTTCTGTGCCGCCAAACCATTTCCCCTTCTCCAATATCATACATCTCTCACTTTCCCTTTGCACTATACCTGCTTCTTTCCTCACACTCATGAAACAGTCCTGCCAAAACCCTTGTACAAACAAAACTTCAGGTACAAACAAAACAAGCCGCTTATCAATGTTTGGGACAGACAAGAAAAGTATGTACTGTCGTAGAGGTCAGTTACCCTGTTTGAGTGAATATTTCTTCAAAAATCAAAGAGAAGGAGTATAGCTATGGATTACTGCTTTGAAAGCTTCAGCTTCTGTAACTAGATTATAAATTCTCTTTTGTATCAATAACACTGGTCAGCAATAAAAATGCTTCTGAGACCAGAGTAGAAATTTCCAATTAATTTTAGGTCACTGATAATGAATATCATGGTTAAATTTGTTTTTTAGCTCTGCTCTTCAAGATACACCTATGTGTTTCAACAGGTTCCAACATGCTTGCAGCTGTGTGCTTCTTGCCACACTCACAGTCTCACTGCCATTCAGTATTGTTATGGCAGTAATAGAAGGTGGTTGTGCTGTCAATGATAGTTAGGTTGTAAGTTCAGTTCTAGGTTTGGGTGGTATGTTTTATCCTGAAGCAAAGCACTTTGTTTCATATTATTCCAGCACATTCAGCTGAAAATGAGTACTGGTAACTGCTGGTGGTAGTTCTGATGGGGAAGTTAACTTTGTGATAAACTGGTGTCCTGTATTTTGTCATTTAAATGCTACAGGAACTGTAAATGTAAACAAGTTTGTGATGTGTAATAACTCATTTGCATACTGGTATAAGGTCAACCGTGGAAGTATGTGGCATAGTGGCTTGGGTATTGGACTCATGATTGCGAGATTGTGGTTTCGATTTCCAGATTGGGTGATGGGTTTGTTCTTGAGCATAACACTTAATTTTACATTGGTCCAGTCCACTCAGCTGGCAGAAATGAGCAATCCTGTGATGGACCAGTGTGCCTTCTAGTAGGGAATATATATGCCAGAGAAACTGGGAAACTAGCCTTGGAAAGGGGCTTTATCCTTTTTTGTACAAGGTCGATCACTTGATAATAATTGCTAGAGTATCAATACAACAGGGATTCCTTCCTTCAGCTCTTAACTCATGATGGAGCTGTAGGAATGTCATTGTGATATATGGAATGTCTTGGGTATTTTAAACCTAGCAAAGCCCATCCCTTTTCAGCTCTGAACACAACAGATTTATTCCAGAGAGAGCAAGGATATTACAAAGGGAAGAAAAATAAACCCCAGTACTGGACTGGTATTTTATTTATCAACTTTGAAAAAAAAAAAAAAATGGAAGGCAAACTTGACTTTGGCAGGATTTGAACTCAGAGAGCCAGAACAAATATTACATAACAATCTGGTTAATGCTCTAGTGATTCTGCCAACTTACATAATAGAGTCATATCTCCATGTTTGTGTTAGACGCATCACACGGTATCAGTTTCCATATTATAATGATGTATTGTAAGGCACAAACAAGACAGCTACAATGCAATTATATGCAAAATCATATTTTTATAAAACTCATTACATAACGCCTTCTGAGATGTTGAATAAGTGGTTGATATGGGAATTAGGTGTGACTGGTTTGTCTCCTAAGAAACATCACTTCTGTGAAAATCCCAAATAGCTTTATCAAGATCAATACAAGATCCGGGACACCATTCACTTCAGATATATATATATTATTTTTTATTTTCTACTGAAGGAAGTGTCATCTGCAAAAGACAGCTGGAGGAGGTATGATTATTTAGTGAGAATAGTTGATAAATTGTTGGCTAAGAGGATAGTTGCATGAGAAATAGAGAAGATCTAGAATAATGGTTGTCAAGTTTGAAAGGAAGAATGTCTAAGAGTCAGAAGAAATTCAACCAAGGACAAAGAGATGCTATCATCTGAGCCATTACCACCAAGAAGACTGGAAAGAGAACGACAATGGTGTTGACAATAATTATAACAGGTTTTTAACTGAATATTATATTTCATCAATGAATTATGTGTTATAGGCAGAGAGAGGTAGGGGGAGGGGAGAGAGAGAGAGAGAGAGAGAGCGGGAGGGACCATTTAGAAGACTTTGTCAACTAAGTCAGTGGCAATAGTAATATAGAAGTGAATGGTGATGATAACTGGGAATATGTTGACATGATGATGATGATGATGATGATGATGATGATGATGATGATGATGATGATGATGATGATGATGGTGGTGGTGGTAGTGGTGGTGATGATGATGGTGGTGGTGGTGGTGGTGGTGGTGATGATGAAAATGACAGTGGTAGTAATGAATAAATAGTTACAGTACTTGTTCTTCATTCATTAAATTTTCCCAGGTGACCCATTCCCCACTTTTTTCATATACTCTTGCAACCTCTACCCACTGACACTTCCTGTTCCACTGTCTCCAATCGCTTCTATTCATGGCATACCTTGAGGTTCTACCCTGATACCTCATCCCCACCTATTTTTATCTTTCTTTCCAGCTCTACCCCAGTTACTCCCACCTTCTCTTCTATAATGTAAGTAGACATGTTGTTCCTAAGCAACAAGAAACCTGTTGTGTTTTTGTCTTACTTTATTAATCTCTCATCTCCTAGCACAGAGCCACCCGCTTCTCTGCTGTAGTTCCACTCAATTGAAGAGTATCAGTTTCCATATTGTATGTGTGACTGGTTTGTCTCATAGTAACCTCGTTTGTACTGAACAAAGCACCCAGTGGTCAGCATTAGGAAGGGCATCTAGCTGTAGGATCTCTACTAAAGTAGAAATTAGAGTACAACTGCGAGAGATTGTCTTTCAGATATTATGTTCCCATGAGGCAGGGCCGGATTAAGACCCATTAAGGCCCTAAGCACTTAAAAGATTTTATTGCCCCCATAAAAGATTATGTAATTCAAAATATAAACAATAACAAACAATAAGATAAATTTTTATTTTTCAAAATGAAACAAAACAGTAAGAGGGAAAATAATGTTTATTTTTGTATACTTCCACTTTATTTATATTTGAAAAGTTTCTTCCTACTTTTTTGAATTGCAAAGTCTTTGATCAGATCCTCAAAATTAACCTAAGGTAACACATCTGCATCTATACTTAGTAGAGATAAAGGCATCCTGAATATTATTTTAGCAAGTTTAAAGTGATTTCTTTTGTGCCATAGACCATTTACCATTTCTGTGGTGCCCCCTCCTTCCCTTGATGCCCTAAGCACATGCTTATTTTGCTTGATGGTTAATCCAGCGCTGCCATGAGTCATGATGCAGTGGTCAGAATGGTCTGGAATAGGATAAAGATAAGGAAGAGAAAACAACTACGGATAAAGTTGACTATATTGAGACTGATGGATCAAAAGAATATTGGTGGAACTTAAAGATTAAAACAGCCACCAAGTTGAAAGACTACTGGTCAGATATTGTTGTGTGGGACCACAAAGAAAAGATATGTTTTGTTGTCCTCTGGACTCCAATATGGTTCGAAAAATACAAGAGAAAGAGGACATCTAAGGACGATTAATAAGGAGTTTGCAAATCCAGTACCCAAGCTACACTTTCAGTTTCATATCCATTATTCTTGCAGTAACAGGATACATACTAACCTGTCTTGAGCAAAGTGTGGTTCAACTTGGGTTCTTGGGGCAAGAAGACAAATCTTAATACATACACTACAAATGATCACAATATCTGGAACTATAAAAACATGTAAGGCTTTCTTAAGATTTAAAGGATGATGAACAAAGTAAGATGCTTTCCTTTACAACCTTGCTACCATGTAGGTGGCCACTCAAAATTTACTCTAAATTAAAAAGAGAACTTACATATATACACATATACATATGCACATGCATGCATATGCATGAATGTGCGCACACACACACACACACATACATACATTAATACATACATACATACATACATACATACATACATACATACATACATACATACATACATACATACATACATACATAAGCCTGTTCTACCAGGGCTGACCTAAGACTAAACAACCACATCCTAAACAATAGATATTTGCAACAAATGACAAAACAACTACCAGAATGACAACTGAAGCACAAAAATCATTTGATGGTTATGTCTTTGAAAAGTCTCAGCTTCCTTCAGCTGAATGAAACCATGAATGATTATAAATCTACCAGCAAGCCAAGAATACAAGCCTCATTGCAACTCAATGATGAAATACCTGAACAGAAACAAAATGCCTAAATCTTATGATTTCAAAGCTATTCCTAAGTTTGGACAGAGGTAGTAGCTGCTGAAACTTAAAATTTTCTTTGCATTAACATGCAGAGTGGTTCATCATTCCATTGTAAAGCCTATCAGTTCTAACAGATATGCGATTGTCCTCAGTTACAATGCTGTTCTACAAAAAGACTTTTGGTCTTTCTTAGTAAACAGAACAGACTCCAGACAGTCAATGCAGGTTATGTGATTAAAGATTCCTTATTGCTGTATGCTGTTATTTGCCAAAGGCACAGATGAGAGAAGCAAATTGAAATGAATTGAATGGAGAAACACTAACAGAGATAAGTAGCAGGTAACTGCTGGTTGGTTTAATAAAGGAAATTATCCATACTGAAGTGGATCTATCTATGCCTTGAGGTCTTGTTTAAGGCAAAGAGATCTTAAGTGAGATAATTGGGTATGGCTGCCATAATATTTGCAGTGGAGTGAGGAGAACGTTGAGTTTGAATAAGCTAATTAACAGACTTCTTCGTATAAGCATATTTTTTCTTAATAAAAAGGAGTTCTGAATTACTAAAATCTTCTGCAATGATTTCCATCAGAGATTCAAATTCTTTACTTTCTTACTGCATGTATGCTACATGAAAACTTTATTTACATCAACGAGGATTTCTTTGGGAAGGGAAATGGATAGAAATAGAGGACAGCTGGTTGGCATCATTAAGAGATGTAATTCAGATGTTAGAAATTTTTTTTCATACAAACATCAAGATATGTTTCAGTGAATTATTATGGAAAATATAGTTTGGGATAATTAAGAATTGGTTGATGATAACAATTAATTTTATCTGGGTTAAAGATTTTTGAAGATGGCATGTATACAAACACTTTATGTATATATGTATATATAGGCACAGGAGTGGCAGTGTGGTAAGAAGCTTGCCTCCCAACCACATGGTTCTGGGTTCAGTCCCACTGCATGGCACCCTGGGCAAGTGTCTTCTATTATAGCCTCAGGCCAACCAAAGCCTTGTGAGTGGATTTGGTAGATGGAAACTG
>NC_068983.1:35975043-35975582 GCF_001194135.2 Octopus bimaculoides | reverse complement strand
TTCCCCCACCCACCATCGTTTCACAACCTATGCTGGTGTGCTTACGTCGCTGTAACTTAGCTGTTGAGTAAAACAGACTGATAAAGTAAGTGCAAGGCTTACAAAGAATAAGTTCTGGGGTCAATTTGTTTGACTAAAGGTGACGCTCCAGAATGGCTGCAGTCAAATGACTGAAGTAAGTAAAAGAATAAAAGAATATATATATATATATACACACGCCATCCAAACGTGATTGTTGCCAGGGCCGCCTGACTGGCTCCTGTGCCGGTGGCACGTAAAAAAGCGTTCGCTACACTCTCGGAGTGGTTGGCATTAGGAAAGGCATCCAGCTGTAGAATCATTGCCAGATCAGATTGGAGCCTGGTGCAACTGCTGGCTCTTCAGACCTCAGTCAAACTGTCCAACACATGCCAGCATGGAAAACGGGCGTTAAACGATGATGATGATGATACATACATACATACACACACACACACACACACACACACACACACACACACAGACATATATATATATATATATATATATATATATATATA
>NC_068983.1:35958880-35964848 GCF_001194135.2 Octopus bimaculoides | reverse complement strand
TATATATATATATATATGAGTGTATATATATGTATGTATGAATGAATGTGTGTATGTATATATATGTGTGTGTGCGTGCCTTTGTGTATGGAATGGTAATGGATGAGAGAATTTTCGGATAAGGGAGAACAGAACATTCCAAGAATTCCAAGAGGCCAAAAAGCAGAGTAGTGTCCCTTCGTTGGTGTTATTTGACAGAGAAATATAATAATAATAATAAAACAACTCTTTCGGAACTCTCTCTGTTCAAAAAGCAAGAGCGACACACACGCACACACACACAGATACATATATATATATATACACACAAACACGAAGCAAGCAGCGGTCTTCCTCACTCATTCATTCACCGACTCCCTTCCTCCTTCGTTCTCTGTCTATATCGCTCACTCACTCACTCCGTCTCTACCGCTTTCTTTCTCTATGTATCTCACTCGCTTACAACTCCTCCTCCTCTACCTCCCTCATTCACCTTATATCTCTTCCTCCCGCTCCTCTGCCTCTCTCTTTACAGTTACGAGCTGAAGATCGTTAGCACCACCGTTACCTTCCTTCTTTCGTCACCGAAACTGTTCTTATCAAAGCTTTTGTTTAAGAAGGAATCCGTTTTATTATTTTTTTTTTAAAAACACCCAGCTTCCCGCAAATTAATTTCCTTGCTTAAAATACATAAAGAAAGAGAAAAAGGAAAGAAAACAAGGTCCATATTAAGAGGAACACCCCATTCGTTAAACAACGTCTGTTCACTCTACGGATTATACAGCACCTGTTAAAAAAATTAAGCAATTTCCAGCAAGTATTTCAGGTATTTTCGATCTTCTGTTCAACTGTTTGTATTTACGTGCGAATTGAAACTACATGTACATATATTTTATGTATGTTTATAAATATATTACATATATAATGTGTGCGTATGCATCTATGTACGTATAATGTAATGTGCGAATATAATGCGATCTGTATGTATTTATATATTTAATGTAATATATGTTTGGGTGTATATATAGTGCTCTCTACCCCTCTATCAATATATATATATATATATATATATATATATATATATATATATATATATACACACATACACACACACTCACACATACACGTAAGTGCGTGTGTACAATGTTACATGTCAATTTATATGTATAAAATGCATTATGGATATACACGAAGCCGTATCTGTCTTAAATAGAAATCTGTCTAATATTGAAATATCTATATCTATTAGGCAATATATTTCTAAGTGTTTTTAATGTAATATGTGTATTTATCATGAAATTGATGTATGTATGTGTATAATACAATAGATATGTATGAATACAGTGTATGTATGCAATATGTGTGGGTCTGTGTATTATGTTATGTACACATATGTATATATAATGTTTGATCAGTGCCAATGCACGAAATTCTCGGATCTTGAGTCACTCTGTTGCTTCTGCTAAATATATATATATGTGTGTGTATGTATGTGTGTGTGTGTGTGTGTATATATATATCGTCAGTAAATCATAAATCCGAAAGAGAAACACGCTCTAAGTTTACAAATATATATATATATATATATATATATCCATATATATATATATCGTATGCATACATAATATATAAGGTAATATGGAACACACACATGTATAAACGTAATATTCAACAGGCACATATATGTCACAAGTACTGAAATAAATATTAAAAAGCCTAGCTATGAGAGAAATAGGGATGTAAACACATTCCATCTGTGATTTTGTTGCGTGGAAAACCGAGTGAGAGAGTCTCCTAGCAGCTGTTTCATGGTTTGTTGGCTGCTCCTTTGAGAGGACACCCGGTTTTCTTTGACAATCAATAACGTAGAATATTCAAGTATTATATATAGCAGTCGGAAATTTCCTTATCAACGGTAGAGTAGCTTCATTTGCATATATGTATTTTGGACAGCTCATCATTTGTTAAACTATATATATATGTTTTATGCACAACATAGCACGAATCAGAATTACTGGAATAAATGTAAATAATAGAAAAATGGTCCTATCAAACCAGCATGGAAAGTAAAATGATGAGGACACTATATATTTATGTATGTATACACACACACACACACACACACGAGGAGGTGCTGAAAGTTCCTGGCTTTGGGTAAAAGAAAATACAGGAGGATCAGTTAATTATAATTTTATTCAACATATTCCTCTCTCATATTCACACACAGTGGTCCTTCAGTTTCTCTAATCCCTGTAAAAGAACTCAGAATGTTGGGCTTCCAGTCAGGCCTTTGGTGGCACCCTTAAAGTCAGGAACTTTTAGCACACCCTCACACACACACATATATATTCCTCCATCACACTCCTATCTACTGTATTCTGCTATTACAACTTATGACATTAGAATCTGTTATTACAAAGCATTTCATATTACCTTTTCTATAATGCCACTCACCACTTCTTTTCCTTTCGGCTACACCCAATTGACATAATAACCCTGCCCCTTCCATATTTACAATTAGTCACCTCCATCTCATGTTTCTACCCATCTTGTCATTCTCCTACTCCTGCAACCTTACCCACCACTGCTGAGTCTCTTTCATGCTTTCTTTGATTCAGCTTCATGTATATTTTTTGAGGCTAAGTTCTGGCTACTCATCACTGTTATTATTTATCTCCCTTTGTAAAATCCCATCTACCTATGTAAAATGCAAAGTAGCCAATGGATCTCCCTCACACCAAACCTGTTCTGGCCGCTCCTATCATTTATTAACTGCTCAGCATATCACATAAAATGACCACTTTATTTCCTATTCTCCTTCTTGGGCAAGAGAGCTTTTTAGTCTTGTGAGTTACAAGGCAACCTCACTAATGTTGGTGCCACACATACACAAGCCCAGTATACCATATAAAAAAGTAATTGTCATTGGGCAGAGTATACAGCTGCAGAAACTATGCCCAAATTGTAACACTGGAGCAAAATGTGGTCCTCTAACTTATTAGATCCACTCCATGTATACATGCATGTATATATACATATACACACATGTGTATATGTGTGTCATCAAATACAAATATAGCTGGATTTTCACACTTTATTTTTGTATTTTCACAAGTACTTTCATGTTTTATAATAATCTTTTGGTAAATGTTTACATAACAACTGTAGTAGTTTCATGGCATCGTTGTATAGATTTTTATACCGATTTTGTCCACATTAAGCATGAGTCATCAAGCTTTTTTTTTACGACTTTTCTGACCAATGGATATATATATATATATATATATATATATATATATATATATATATATATATATATATATATGAGAAAGACACACACTTGTCAGTACCTGATGCCATCCAGTACACAGAGAATATAACATTCCATACTGTCTCGTCAAAGGAATAGCACTGTTGTTGAGAATAACAAGTGAATTTCTACTCAAACAAAAATATTTATCCTTATACAAAATGGTATAGATTGTACAAGGCAAATACTTATGGAATAATTTTGAACAGGTGTGGCAAGAAGTTTGCTTCCCAACCTCATGGTTCTGGGTTCAGTCTTACTGTGTAGCACTTTGGATTAATGTCTTCTACTATACCCTCAGGTTGACCAAAGCCTTGTGAGTGGATTTGGTAGATGGAAACTGAAAGAAGCCCTTTGTATATATATGTATGTGTGTTTGTGGCATGTGTGTCTATCTGTTTGTCCCCCACCACTGCTTGACAACCAGTGTTGGTGTGTTTACATTTCCATAACTTAGCTATACAACAGAGGAGTCTGATAGAATAAGTCTCAGGCTTAAAAAAAAAAGTACTGGGGCTGATTCTTTTGAGTAAAATTCTTCAAGGCAGTACCTTAGCATGGCTGCAATCTAATGACTGAAATAAGTAAAAGATAAAAGAATTCAATCCATATTAATGAAATCCTCCATGGTATACAAAATACATGCATATAGAAGCTTTTGTAATGATACATAATCCATGTAATCAAGAGGTTTTTCATGTTGTCAAGACAGACTTAACTTATTATCATAAAAAGTAGTAAATTAAAGGATTTAATTTCCAATCATTCTTGTTCAAAGCAAATGACATTTGAAAAACTTGAAGCTGTTATTGATAAAGGCAAAGTTTGATTTAAACAACGGCAATAAAAAACTTCATAATAGCTTAGAGCATTGACGGTCGTTGTGCTGTATATCAATTTATATATGCTGGTTACTATATCAACACAGAGACTGGAAGAAAAATATCCACATATGCAAATGTGAACTGTAAAAAGAGGTATTGCTAATTGTATTAAATCAAATGTCTGAAATGTGAGGAAATATATACCTTGGTAGACTGAAAATTCATAATCAGAACACAAGTGAGTATTCTGGCAGCAAAGCAGGGACCCTAATAAGATTCGTTAGACAAATCCTATTAAGTAGTCATTTAGAAACACACTACAATAATTTTTTTTTTGATATTTCTATTTTATAAACTTTATGAGTGAGTGAAGTTAAAAGAAGGGAAGAAGAAAAGAATTTTATTGTAGTTCAAATGAGTTCTGAATCATCATCATCAGCATATGTCTAGTTTCCATGCTGGCATGGGTTGGACAGTTTGACAGGAGCTGGTAAGGCCAGGCATTGCACCAGGTTCCATAGTCTGGTTTGGTTTGGTTTCATCAGTTGGATACCCTTAACACTAACCACTTTACAGAGTGTACTGAGTGCTTTTTATGTGGTACCACCACCAGTGCTTTGTACGTGACACCATCACCAGTGCTTTGTATGTGACACCATCACCAGTGCTTTGTATGTGGCACCATCACCAGTGCTTTGTATGTGGCACCATCACCAGTGCTTTGTATGTGGCACCATCACCAGTGCTTTGTATGTGGCACCATCACCAGTGCTTTTTATGTGACACCAGTACCAGTGCTTTTTACGTGGCACCAACATCAGTGTTCCTCATGGACAACCATTGCCAAAGTGGTTTTAGGATATTTATTCTGTCGGGTGGATGGGTTCTGAATGGACAAAAATATTTAAGTTGAATTTGATTTTAAAATTACATTTACTGAAAAAAAAAAATAACTGTTGGAATAATTCATTAGTATCTCCTCTGAAAGAAAATCATTTTTTTGTTTGTTTCTAAGGACCTATTCATGAATTTAGCTGAAATGGAGACTCTTTTCTATAACATTAAATCTCTAAAATAGTAATAAAAATACAAATCTTTGATTTACAATTAAATACAACTCGTATAGAGCTTTTGATTTCTGAATTCTTCAATCGTTGATTCAAGAATTTTCTGGGATGTGTTCTGTGTAGACTGAAATGGGCAACTGAAAATGAAAGAAGCCTGTCATTATGTCTGTTTGTCCCCTACCACAGCTTGACAACTGGTGCTGGTTTGTTTACGTGCCTGTTAACTTAGTGATTCAATAACAGAGGCTGATAGAATAAATACCAGACTTAAAGAATATGTACTGGGGTCAATTTGATTGACTAAGCCCTCCAAGGTTGTACCCCAGCAAGGCTGCAGTCCAAAGACTGGAACGACTAAAAGAATAAAAGATGTGTGTGTGTGTGTAGAATGATCTAGGTGTTTGTATTTGTTTTTGTTATTGTAAGCAGGTGTTAACTTTAAAAGAACACATTGCTTGGACCTGCTTCTTGTCTACTATTCACAAACTGTATTTATATTTTTGATGCTGCCATTGTTGTCACATTTCATGGCACTGCCCAGGTGTCATCGTTACAATATCTGTTTGGCAATTGAAGATAGGATGTGTGCTTGTTGAGTTTGCTTATTTGTATATGGTTTTTATTGTGAACTTTATATATCTTGTATTTTTATTGTTTTAAACCTGTTCTCCATTGGGCTTCTGGCTCTGATGAGGGTTAGATTTGTTATGGAAGACATGTTAAATGATATATATGTATATATATATATATATGTGTATATATATATATATATATATATATATATATAT
>NC_068983.1:35957572-35957836 GCF_001194135.2 Octopus bimaculoides | reverse complement strand
TATATATATATATATATATATATATATATATATATACACATGCACACATGACACATCCAAGCATGGAAAAGGGAACGTTAAAATGATAATGACACACACATACATCTGATTATATGTCATATATACATATGTCATATATATACATATGTCATATATGTGTTACATATATAATTATGTATTTAAGTATTAAATAGATGTAGGTAATTATATATGTATGTTTATATATATATATATATATATATATATATATATATATATATATAT
>NC_068983.1:35942640-35953636 GCF_001194135.2 Octopus bimaculoides | reverse complement strand
TCCACGATACCAGACGAACCAATGGCTCGAAATGAGACACAGTTTAGGGCAGCGATGTCAAATTCTCTTATACACCAGATGTGCCATCAAAAATCTTGATTGGACTATATCAGGTGCAGGAGAAGAACCATGCAAGGAACGTGAAGAGAACAAAGCATAAAGACAGAAAATCACGGTGGTGCTCCAGCATGACCACAGCCACTTGGCTGAAACCCATAAATAAATAAATAAATAAATAAATAAATAAATATATATATATATAATGTATGCATGTATGCGGGCACATAATTACAAAAGGGCTGAAACTTTCACGCATAATTCGTTATAAGCAACATACACGAAATTCTTGTAAATCCCTACTGATTGCCAAATAGAAGAAAAAATATATATATTCTGTTGCTGAGTTCTACTTCTGTTCTACTATATGAGCAAATGTGTGTGTAAGATTTAATGGTTCTTTTTCGATCTTATCTTGCTGTAGATCTGAGTGTTCGATGTGATTTAGAAAATTCCATTTGTTTGCACTTGTCCTCTGTGTGTATAGTGGAAAAAAAAAAAGCGGTCAATGCTATATGCGAAGCCGTAATATCTTAAGACAGGTCTGTTGGTCTTTATTACGGTTGTTGTCCTTGAACAGTAATCCAGAAGTAAAATGTGTTTATGGGAAATAGACAATTAACAGTTGAATTTATTCATAAATTAAATCCGATCTCTCAGGCAGTGGATTTCCTTTTTTTTTTTTTTTCAAATAGAAACAGGAAAAGAAAAACAAACGTTTTCGTAATATAATCGCACTCACTCTCACTCTCCAAACAGACTCAAACTCGAAAGTACAGGTATGATTTCTATAAATTTATTTAGGAAGAGGTGGAGCGAATGAGTATGTAAAACCTATTCTCTGTTTCCTGGCTGTAAAGACATTCTTAAATTTTTCAGCACCGCTTTCTCCCTACCCACTCCCGTCATTGCAGGTAGTTCTAGTCTCGCAAATGCCAAAGTTCTTACTTGCCGATCGATCAATACAACTTTTATTTGGCGAATATTCTTAATTTCTTTTCTTTGATAAGCTTCCTTAATTATCCATACTGTGCTAATTAACGACTGTCCTTCAAAATTAAGAACTCATTTTTATAGTTTTGCGCAAGTTGTTTCCCGTTAGTACCTCCAATATCGATAGTTTGATCAATAAATAGGACCTGTTGTTAAGATTAATATTATTTCGATTAGTATTGGGGTATTGGGTTTAGTATTACATTTAATATTACTGATACCATTTTCCTACGAATACTACTACTTCTACTTTTTTTCTTTATTTATATGATTACTATACCTAGACATTAATTTTACTATAATAACCAATATATTCTGAATACAGTTTCTACATTAATACAGTGGTTATATTAATATTATGATATATTAATAACAGTATTGCGATAAGTTTCAAATTGCTGTTTCTATATTAATACTGTGGTTGCGATTTCTACATTAATGTTGTAGTTATTATTAATTCTTGCAATTAAAATTGTTTCTTTATTCTGATTACCTTCAGTGATATTATCAGTGAAGGTAATTGTCAATACAGTTTTTAGTTAAATGGATCTTCATATTTAGACACAGTCGAAATGGTGATACTGCTACTAATATCTCTAAAAGCACATCTTCAGAGTTACCCCTATCAGCAAAAAAAAACTAAAAAGATTCCTTTGTAAAAATTTTAGAATAGGTTTGAAACCCACTGAAAAGGCTCTCCTTATTTATTATTTAATTGTTCGTTTTACTTGAATGGGCGTGTAACTACAAGGAAATCGTTCATGTAGTATCTAGTTGTTGCCACCCTGTCTTTATTATTGTTGAAACAAGCTACCTACCTTATGATACAAGATTTGCAATATGTCACCTTTCTTTTAAATATATTAAGGCTTTCTTTACTAAGATTTGTCTGTTACATTAAAAGACCTATGCGACTGACTTACATACGAGTTTCCTTAATATATTCCCTCACTATTATATTGTTTCGCCCATGGCCAGCCTTATTTGTGGAGATTCGGTTGCAGTTTCTAACAAATCGCGCGGTGACACAGAGCTCTTATGTTAATTCCGAGTCACCTTTGATCAATGATAAAATCCATTCCAGGTATGACAAGCTTGTTTTTTCGGCTTGTAGGCCTATGTTATTTCGTAAAACGTTAGGGGTGGCTGTGAATTTTAGGGAGATCCTGACTTATTTTTTTAGCAATTTAGAAAAATAAAATACTGAATAAAATTGCAGTAACAAAAAAAACTTCGTCTCCGTTTTATGTATGGTAACACAACGAACATTTGACACAGTAAAGGCTGGTCTTTCATTTCGGGATTAGGAAATACTTCAGCCCCAACAACTACGAGCCTTCTACTAAGTTCGTGTGAGATCCCTTCTAAAGTGTTGCTCCCACATTTGGTGCGATGCTGCTGCTCTACATGCAAACAACCTATAGACTACATCCAGAGGCCATTCGTTTGATTGAAATACAGGGCGCTCACCAGCTCATTATTCAATCCTTTGGTTCACAGATGTGCTGTCGACTCTGTATACATTTTATACCGCTACTACGATGGCCTCTTCTCAAAGCTGGCTGCTCTCCCGCCATTTCCAATCAGACATCTCTCACCCACTCATCTCTTATTTTCTTGTCTCCTTCCTGCAGTGGATTCTATTACATGTAAAAGAAAGTATATAAAGTATGTTCTGTCAAGATAAAACTCTTGTTCTAATTATTTCATTACGTCTGTTACTTTAATTCAATAGATGAATATTTTCCATGATAACCGATTCGGCCTTTCAAGCCAGAAACCCTCACTGTAATTCCTTTCCTTATCCTTGTTGTTGAGCCCATAAAACATGGTCAAAAGGCGTCAAAGCTGTGAGTATCACGGTCTTTTTTTCTGGCATAGAGCCAGATTATTCAATATGGCCTTTTTTATGAAGACGATGGAGTAGGGAAATTTGGCTGCCATTTCTGGCGGATAGTGCGATCACGTAGTGTGTCTTACAGGTAAGGGGCTGCGTGTATGGGGACAAATTTGCTGTGCTTAATAAAATGAAAATGTTTTTAAACATTTTAACTGTTCCAACACTATAGCCAAAAAAGGGGGATTTGGATGCAAACTCTATTCTACCCTTTCATAAATAAAGTGACGAAGGGAATTTTGTGCGTGTGTGTTGACTAAAATTTGTCAGCTTGTGTACCACTGGCATAGAGGCTCCCTCGTTGACTCGTCTCTGTTTTTTGATCAACTTATAAACCGTGTCGGTCTCGCCGGTCTCAGAGGACCTGCAGAATCCCACGAACACAGACCTTTCTAGACTACAGTGAAATCAGTTATAGTTGTTATTCTGATCAGTACGAACCATTTCTGTAATTATGATCGATACGAATCATTGCTGTAATTATGATCGACGCTAGCCGTTATCGTCATTACAAATAACAGTGTGTAATTATATATATATATATATATATATATATATATATAATTTAAAGTCCATTTAAACGAGACCATGTTATGATAAAATTTATAATTTCTTCTCTGATGTTCTGATTATTTCGTTATATCGACCTCTCAGTTTAAATCCATAAGATGAATGAATATTTCCTTGTCAACAAATAAGCACCAATGAATCTGATCGTTACAACCCTTCTTCATAAATAGAACAACTACAAAACCAATTTCGCTCTATTTTCTCCTCGCTCAGCTGTGAAATATTGTTGTTTTACCTGGAGGCAGCGGTAGCCGTCCGGTGTTGTTTTGTTTGGAAACATCGTGTGGAGGCTCGGCATGCTAGCTGTAGCAGCCAAATCTCTCCCAAACCACACCTCTTACTTCCTTAAATAAGAGACAAATTAAATAACACGGTCCTAATACATACTGTTAAAATAACGGGATGGTCATGACTTAGAGCAGCTTTCATTATAGGGTCTTTACAATTAGGCTAAACAACAATAACAGCTAAAAATAGCAGCCAAAATAACCTTCCTCAACTCACAACACATAAAAAAAATCGGACAAGTAAGATAATGTAGTTCTAAATAAATTTGAAGCACTGAAGAAAAAAATAAAAACTGGATGGTCACAGCTATAATGCTTTTGATCATAGGTGTATTCAGTCGGAGATGCACTGAGGGTTAACAACATGGTTATCAACAATAAACCATGCTGTTAGGAAGCGAGCTTTTGACAGCTGTGAAGTTGTTTAACCCTGGTTCGCGCTGATCAAACAGATTTATGTGTTTGAGACGCTCCAACTGTGACTACTGTATCGGTTTTTCTTTTAGACATTATACGTCTATGACTATACATCATCCAAAGTGTTTTCTTTTTAAGATGTGGTTTTGGGAGATTTGGCCGCATTTTCTATTATGTAGATCGACCATATAGATATTTCGTTGTTACTGGAGGGATATAGTCAACTACTGGATACATATATTACCGGTGAGTTAATGTTTATTTCTTAGAAATAATGATTTTTAACATAGATACATTTTAAGAGACGGTTACAGTAACATTTTTATCTGCTCAAGAAAGGATTTGAACTTAGACTGCAACTCAAAATCGCGAGGCAATGTCTTCTTCATACCGTTACTGTTACTTCATTGTTATAATAACAACAGGGGACTAGTCGATTACATCGACCCCAGTGCTCAACTGGTACTTATTTCATCGACTCCGAAAGGATGAAAAGCAAAGTCGACTTAGGCGGATGAAATGCTGCTAAGCATTTTGTCCAGTGTGCTAACGATTCTGCCAGCTCGCAACCTTAATAATAGTTTCTGACATTGACACAAGGCCAGAAGTTTGGAATCTGAGGAACAGCTGATTATATCGACCTTAGTACTCCAATGGTAATTTATTTTATCAACTACAGAAGGATGTAAGGCGAAGTCGATCTTGGCAGGAGTTGAACACCTTGAAATCGACTTTGCCTTTCATCTTTGTTGAATCGATAAAATAAATAACACAAAGCCACCCTACAAAGACTAAACTAAAGTAAACAATTGAGGTTGGTATGTTGAGTGAGAGATATGCATAAAAGATTAGATTATCTATAATTAAAAGTAAAACGCTGTGAATATAACGTGTTCAGTTTTAGTTCTTGATTGGTTCCTATCTATTTTATCGACTCGGGAAGGATGAAAAGCAAAGTCAACTATAGCGAGATTTGAACTCTGATCGTTATTATATACCTCAAAGTATTTTGCCCCTTTCTCTAGGCTTGTCTCCTAATAGGGTGAACCAGGACACCCTGCAAAATACGATTGGATTTAATACCAAACGTCCTTCTTGCTGCTGCCAAATTGTAAATTGGCCCAGTCTAATTTAAAGCATCGGATACAATGCCTGGTTGCATTTGTTTCAAACCTTTGTTCTCCGAGTTCAAATTTTGTCATGGCCTACTTTGGTGGTAAACTTAATCAGTCGGTTTTAGTAACACCACCTACTGTTAGTGGACTCCACTCTGTTGCCGGCCAGGTCTCTGGCTTGAAATTAACTTCCTCCCGTTATTCTTGGGGGCTCATTTCACTTGGTCTTAATGCGAGATGCATAAGATACCAATTTGCTGTATTTTTATTCCATCAAGTTATTGACCACACATACACAGTTAATTTTTGAATTTTTATCATGGCAATATTTTCCATTCACAAAAGAAATGTTTTAAAAACATACATCACTATTATATGTTTAACTTAAACCTGATTTTCTTTTCCCTTTTTAATTGGTGTTGTAATTGGAAATTGTTACTTATCTCTGTGAGATGACTATATCATTCAGAGCTGTGCTTTACAAACTTTTGGAAATAAACATGCCATTTAACCACATTGATTTATCATCACTTAGGCTGCTAGAAGTTGACTTGCATAGAAAATAAAAGAGAACTTGTATATATATTTTGTTGTCTCCCGCAGCTGTACTTTCTATATTGGTGATCCTGGTGTTTGATCAGTTTCTTTTTTCTGATAACGACTATAAAATTTTTCAAATTTATTTTCTATTATCACCACGGTAATGTGAATGACACCAGTATACCAACCAGACATAAAAGTTTCCACTTTTTGGACTGACCAGCGACTGAGACAAAATGCTATAATGATGAGTATCTGTAAGTCGTTAAGGTCTGTTGCCCATTAGTTAAGACGTTAGACTAGCTATGGCACATCAGTCCAGGCATTGCTTCTATTGACTGCCCAGATAGTCGGCAGATGTGTTCTTGGTGTGACCTCAAGAATACAGGAAATTAAACTGCTTATTAGCTCATCATTTTTTCAAAGCTGCAGTTTACAGTGCAGAACTCTATAACAAAATGCTTCACTTTGTGAAGCAACTCGGTTTTCACTGGAGGACAGATGATGACTGAATACAAAACATTTATTTGCATGTATACCAAAACACTATATCAGTGCTTATTCACTCTCGAGATACTCATTTGTACAAAAGTACACATTATGCAGATTCATTTGCATCTTGTATAAACGTCATACACACACCACTGATGTGTTGTGTATGCATTCTTTGTTTGTTTTTATCAGTCCTTTTGCCAACTGTTAACATTCACTCTTGAATATTTGTATCATTTGGTTTTCTCTTGCTGTGAGGTTTTGCAATTCTGGCTTCTTAGCAATCTACAAAGAGCTAATGTAGAATTCCTTGTGCAACCAAGTATAGTTTTAGCCCTTCACTATTTTTCAATGAGGTTTTTTTTTTATCATTGAAAGAACAGCAACTTTCCATTATACACTGGCTATATAAATAGAACTTTTAACTCTTTCTCTCTTTTTCTTCAGAACTCAGACTGACTATCTCTCTCTCTCTCATGTACGTGCACCCACACACACTGAACTCAACCATAGTGGAATATCCATTATCTACTCTTGTTTCAGTTCATCTTGAAAACATGTTTCGGGAGAGCAAGACATCGATCTGCTGTATTTCTAGTCCAACATGTGTGTTAATTTTCCTTCATTTTATCTTAGCAAGAAATTCTTTTCCATTCACGAACATTATTTCAAGAACATATGTATGCATGCATGTGTGTATGCTATTATTTAGTTTAATTTCTCGATTTCTCAATGGAGAAATAGCCCGTTTGTAACCTAGATCCAAGGCTCCTTCAGTGGAATTTCAACTACACCAACAGGGTAGTTGTGCATGAAAGTATTTACAAGTATTTGGTGTTAGTATGTGTGCAGACTGTATACTTCTATATAGTTACTTGTCTAGACATGAGCATACATATTTATATGCTAAACATTTTTTATGTTGCTATTGAATATTGTTACTCTTCTCGTGATTAAAACGCGTATTTCACAAACTTTTGGAAATAAACGCCTTCTCCAACCACATTGATTTTTTTTATTGTGCTAGTCAGACCGGTGGAGGTCTACTTTCTGTTGGTGCATAGAAAATAAGTGAAGTGTTGCAATTCATAGTTGATCGTTCCTTTTCATCCTCCAAATATATGTGGGTGTAGATAAAATAATACCTGTAAAATAATGAGGTTGACTATATTGCTACTTTTCTTCCTTGTCTGAACCACCTTACGCCTTCTACACAGAAGCAATGAAGGACAAAATAGTCGTTTATTATTCCTGCGTAGCTGGATCTTCAATTATATTTTGATTTCCAGTTGCATCCACTATTCACTGTGCCGTTGATACCCTTCATCACCGAGAAAGCCATGAACGTCACATAATCCCATTTGACCCCACCTCCCGATACTTTGTGGTTCTATAAAAATCAGGAGTTTCTGCAGTGATACTCCTACTAAATTGGACTAATTATATTTAACAAATGTTTTTTGGGTGTTGGGGAAAATCTTTCTTTAGGAAAAAAAACTGGTTTAATACACAACATAAACATACATTAGCTTCTCTCTCCGTGCCTTCAGTATTCTGAGAAGTTTTAGAAAACTGCGTGATAAAAATGCACACACACATACACACAGAACATAAAAAGCATATGGTGATCTTTCGTTATGACTTGCAGAAATATAAAGAAAAGAAAAAATTGGAAAAGTACATATTTTTAGCATGAGTTTACTTCGTAAATATTTAGTGTGAATGCTCTTGTCCGCCTCACGTGGTCGGTACGACCTTTGTTGATGTATTATTTATTTCATGATATCGCCGGCAACACATTTCTCTTTCATTTTCTTTCCTCTCACCCTTTTTGCTAGTTCTATTTCTCTATTCTTGTGTTGCTCGCATTTGAGCGTGTTTAACTACACACAATGGCTTAAACATACACACAGACGCGTGCATGTATTTTTCCTAACAGTATCTATCACGTTATATATATCAATCGAACATTTTCCTCTAGATTATAATTGTTTCCAACGTATTCTTGCTTCTCAGTTTATTTATAAAACACCTTAGCTGATCTGATAACGTTCTTTAATCTCTTATCTTTTGTTATTCGTTTAAAGAAATGATTAAAGATAATAAATCAGTGGTCGTCCAAGTTCGGCTTCTGTAGTTGGCTTCTCATTGCAGCCGCCTTTTTTTAATTACACACACACGCACTCTCTCTCTCTCTCTTGACTGATGCTAACTCTTTTTATGTTATTCTTCTGTCTTCTCTCTCGCCATTTCGCCCCCTCTCTTATTCTCTTCTCTCATTCACAAATCCACTTTTTTTTTCATGCCTTTTAGTTTCTCTTTCAATATTCTCCGTTCGTATACAAACATAATTCTCACACACATGTAACCATAGGCGCGTGCGCGCACAAAATATTTGCCTGTGTCTGTGTATATACATATGTGTATAAAAGTATATTGTGTATGTATATATATGAATGTGTGTATGTATATATGTTTATATGTATATATGTTTATATGCGCATGCATATATATATGTACGTTTGTTTATATATGCCATCGAACATACAGACAGATACTCCAAATACGAACCAGCTCAGTTTTGTCCCTGTCACAACACATACACTACAGTGCCATTATTATTGTCTTTGAACTGCAGTAGATTAGTCTTTTGTCGCTACCGCCGTCGCCGCTGTGTTCCTATGATAGTAATAGTGGTATGTGGTGTATGTATGTATGTGTCGGGGAGGAAGGAGTGACTAACTCGGCATGCTTCTCTCCATGTGACGCGTAGAAAGGGAGAAAGAAGAGAGAGAGAGAGAGAGGAAGTGCTGTGGCCCGACGTTATTTCTTGTTTCTAATGCTCGATCGCTGCATACCACAGCATCATTCTGTTATCTGATTGGCAACTGCTTGAATTCCACATGATTATTAAAATGCAGTTACTGTTATGCCCTTCTACGCGCAACTAAGCCCACTGCATTCGTCTCTAGAGAAACAAGATAGAGGTTAGGAGGAGTGGATCTTTCTTAGGAACTGATCGAAGTGGTGGTTTGAAATAAAATAAAGAAAGGGAAAGAAATTCTTTTAAAAAGCATCATTTAAGCATCTCTCACTCACATGATTCCCTTAGACTAAAGGAGAAGTGCAGCTCCTTTGGGTTATCATATTCAAACAACAACAGAACTGTTCCAGATAAAAATGTGAGCGTGCGCTGTCAGTTTATTGTTGTTAAACACTGGGTCAGATCTGATCAAAAACATTTTAGCTATAACTATTCAGTCATTTTCTTTTCAAATATAGTGTAGGACTACGCTATTCAATGTGGCCTTTTCTTAAGACGCTAGAGTTTTGAAGCAGATGTAGATATTTCTTGCAAATCGATCAGTTCTAGTTGCTTCCTATTTGGGTGTAGTTTGTTGTTTAGCCCTAGGTATTTTCTGAATGAGTAGACTTATGATCTGAGATGTTTTGTATATTAAGGACTAACATTATTCAATGTATTATTTGTTCAAGAGTTTGTGTTTGGTGGGGGTGCGATTTGGCTGGTGTTTCTAGTAGATCGCTCCCTTGTTTCATTTGCACGTGACTGACTGCTTCCTCCCACCCGAAAGATTCATTGATTGTTCACATGAAGTGTGATTGGGGGCGCCGTATTTTGTCGAGACCACGGTTGAGTGGTTTCTACAATGTGTCCAGACAACGAGGAAGCGGGAGGGGCATATCACGTGTGTATTTGTGGAGGGTGAATGTCTCATCTCATTTCAATTGATAATTTTTTTTCTTTACTAAAGCGAACGTATCATTTTGGTTTTAGCATCCTTGTAGAAGTAAATTAATCAGTAAATCATTTCAGTGTAATTAGCAAATTATGTTAATGTATCAGTTTATTGAAAAATGGGCTGTCTAAAGTGTCCTCAATTCACTAGTGAATTGAGGACACTTTGAAGATCAGTCGTTCTGGTTTCAAATGAAGCTTCCGTTAACACTGTTCTCCGAACTGGAGAGACGTGAGTTCATATTTTATCAATGCACATCTATCCTCACAAGGCATTGAACTCACCCCTCATCTTTTGTCTGTCTCAGGTCTTTTTGTAGGGTATATACGGCAGGAGAGAGAGAGAGAGAGGGAGACAGAGAGTGCATTGGAAGTGGAGCATCGAACTAGTTAGATAGCTTGGAGTTCCGAGCACGAATCTGTCCATATTAGAAGTCTCAGCCATCCTTCAGCTGCAATACAACTGGTTGACATCTCTATGACAGTCAACGAAATTCCTGTCATTTGATTCATTCATCTTTCTTTCGGTCTCTCTATCGCTTCTGTACATATGCGGTGTTTGTGCGTACGCATGTGTGTGTGTGTGTGTGTGTGCGTGCGCGACCTGTATGATTATCTGGGTGTAGACATAAACATAACAGTAATCGATTTACATGGCTAATGCCTTGAAAACAGGAATGAAAGTCGCAACATCATACTACAATATCTGAGTGAATCTATTTGCATTGCTCAGTATAAAGAGCATGAGATCTTTTTTCCAGTTCCTTCTAAAAAAAAAACGGGTTTATAGGAATATCATATTTGCATTCTTACTAGTGTATGCTGAAAACACACACACACACACACACACACACACACACACACACACACA